>NW_017617690.1:163409-288409 GCF_001879475.1 Ipomoea nil | reverse complement strand
TCCCGACTAAGATCTCAAGGCGGGTTTCACCAAAGTAAAAATGCCAAACAAACGAGTTAGCCCGAAATCCAATCCAAGTCCGACCTATTTGGTCCAAGCCGATTCATTGATCCGTACATTTTTTAAAAAGATATAATATGAATATATACTCTAATGGGTAATAATGGCGCATGGGATTATCACAATTTTAAAAAAGTTGTTCAAGAATTTGTTTAACAGGCGATATTTGGACAAATTTTATGTGTGATGCAACAACATATTTGTGTGTTACTCGTCATTGGATTGATAATGAATGAAATTTGCCACCCAAAAAAAAAAAAAAAAGTTAAATATATGTGTCGAAGATGAGTTTAAGTTAATAGGTGCACATATACTACAACAACAACAAACAAACAAACAAAAAATTATAAAAAAAAAAATATAAAAAAGAATTAAAAATTGTACGGAGTACTAGATTTCTTGTAATAATTTTAAAGTTAAATAATTGAAAATATATATGTAAACTTGTAAAGTTAATTTATAAAGAAATTATAACTTAAATGAGTCAATATTCTTTTTAATATCTTTTCTATTTTTCATTTTTAGGGCTATAATCAGGCCTAACTTTAATTTTTATTTTTTAAACCAGATTAATCCAGTCTGAAAAATAAACATGCAGATGGCAAGCCGGCAAATTTTGTAATGTGTTTCATCAAGTAAGTATCATTCTAATTACACTTTAGTTTTATTTCATAATATTGTTTTGTTTTTTAATTTTATTTTGCACACTCACTAGTTTCATACTTTCATTATAGCAATACTAAAGTATCATTTTAATTCTTCATTTGACAATATGCATTATTGTATGAACTCTATTTTGTTGTTTCATTTTCTACACACACTAGTTTAATTATAATAATGCTAAAATATTATTTTAATTGCTCTCCACATTCATTTGACAATATATGTTATTGTATGGTTCTAAATTTTAGTTTCATTTTCTACACACACTAGTTTCATTTTAACAACATTAAAGTATCATTTTAATTATACTACAATTTCATTTGACAATACGTTGTTGAACGAACTCTGTTTTTTAATTTCATTTTTCACACACTAGTTTTATTTTAACAACACTAAAATATCATTTTAATTCTACTACAGTTTCATTTAACAACCATGGTCCACATAACACTATGGACCATGGTCCACTATAACAACCGTGGCAAGCCATATCAGGCCAGCCCAAGCCCGCCCGTTTAACACCTCTACCCAAAGCACACATTTGGATAGCCAACGGCCCTAGGCGGGAGCCGTTGGCCAGCCCCGTGAGTAGGCGGCCCCAGGGCAGGGTCCTTGGTGAAGACCGTGGCCCTGAGCCGTGGAATGGCGGAGCTAGAAGGCAGGTCATCCCAAGCCCCGTCGAGAGCTCCGCCAAGCAGAAGTTGTGCAGTGGTCGGGCTCTTGTGGCTCAGCTACGTGTCGTTTCGGCACAGGACTCGCGGGCCCTTGAGGCTTGGACACTCGGGGCCGTCATGACGCACGAATGGAATTTGATTTCATTGAATTTGGAATAGAAATTAGCTTTTGTGTTAGAATTTGTGAAGATGAATGCTACAGTTTTTGGTCTGAGAATATTTACAGTAAATGAGAATGTTGAGTGTTGGCTCTTGACTATTCATTTGAGAAGCATGACAAATTATATGATTGTTAAATAATGAAAGATGATCAATATTTGTTAAGTTTTGCATAAGAAGTTGATGAGAAGCTATGTGCATAAGATTGCATAAGTAAAGTTGTTGCATAAGATTGCATTGCATGAGTTATATCTATGTTTATCTAATGTGAGGAAAACCTTGTTTTGGAGGACCGTTAGGACTATGTCCTTTCGAAAGAAATGAGAAAGAAACGGACGACATTGCGATCCGATATGAAGTAACGAGGTCGATATTCCCGAGTTACTAGGTTGGAAACTGCCCACCAAGCTTGGAATCCTGGTCAGGGGGTGTGCACACTGATAGTTCAATACCTGATTCCACAGAGTTTGAGAAAAGAACCAAGAGAGTGGTTCTATGGGCAAGATGAGTAATTGGCCAGCTAGAAGCTGAGCCCAATAGGTTCATTCACACCATGGTGAAGTCCTACCTCGCCCACGAGTATAAAGAAAGCGAGTCATTGAGACTCTAGAGAAAGCGAGTCATTGAGACTCTAGAGAAAGCGAGTCATTGAGACTCTAGAGAAAGCGAGTCATTGTGACTCTAAAGAAAGCGAGTCTTTGAGACTCTAGAAAAGAAGAGCAAAGCGAGTCATTGTGGCTCTAAGAAACCTCCACAGAAAAATATTCTTTTTACAAATGAGTGTATATGTATATCTATCTATACTTATACTAAAGCATCATGTTCATTTTATTGCATGATCAAGATGATAGCATGAGATTGCTTATAGATTATATGATTGCATGAGATTGCATGATGAGTATATGATAACATGAGATTGATTTGAGATTATAGGATAGCACAAGATCGCTTATTGAGTTATGTGTTAGCATGAGATTGCTTACTGAGATATATGATGTTATGAGATTGTTGATAAGTTAAATATTTGTGAAAGCATGCCTATTTGGTTAATTAGGTTGCAAGCATATAGAAACTCTATTGAGCATGTTTATATGTTGCTTAAGTGTTTGAGAATACTTAATTTAAGTAAGAGAAAATTGTTTTCCAAAAGTATATATTGTAGTACTTTACAGGGTTGAGTGGCGTTATACTTAGCTTCGTGCTAACGGGTTTGTTTTCTACTTGTTGTTTGTTAACCCCTTTCAGGTGGACCCAGTTCATGAGAGAGTACGAGTTAGACGAGATTAGCATAGATAGCTAGTTGTAGTCTAAACTCTTGATGTTACTACTTTTTGAGATTTGTAGTAGACTACCCTTGTTTTGATGGTGCTAGACACCGGGGTCTTATCCCCTAGTTTGATCGATGCTAGTAAAACTTTTATGACTTAGTTTGTTTATCTTTAGCCTGTGCAATCACCGTGAAGGGTGATTGTGGCGGTGACACCTCTATTAAGTTGTTTAGTAAAGTTTATTCCGCTGCTTTTGTTTATCTTTAAAGGTTTAGTCTGTTAATTAAGTTTAAGAAAAGTGTGGTGTTACAGTTCCGACCCTTAGACGTTTCTTAGAGAAAAAAGAAGCTACTACCGAGAGTCGCCTCGACTGAGGGGCTCGGTGAATAAAGAAAGAATCGAGGGTCCAAAACCTTAGAAGTTTATTAGAGAAAGAAAATTTACAGCCGAGAGTCACTTCGACAGATAAAGAAAAAGGGGCTCGAAGTTAAAGCAGTCGGTCATATGGCAAACGAAAAGAAGTCATGAGGATGGAGTCGTATGGAATCTTGAATAAAAGAGTCGGCAAAAATTGGTGCGACTAATATAGTGAATTTTGGGGCGAGACAGTATACTTTCTCATGCTCTGCTAAGTGCGAGACATAGAAAAGTGAGGGACTGGTGATGGATACCCAATATTTGGACACAGTTGGACCGCCTAGCACCGATATGGCACATCTAAACCCGCTCAATCACTCAAAACCCCAAATAAATATTATACTAAACCACCTATCACTACCCATTATTTCCCCATTAATTACCCATCTCCTACCCAACGTCTACCCATTAACTACCAATTAAATACATATTTGTTTCTTCTTATAACCTCCAATATATTACATATCCTAATAAATCCCTTGTTAATTACCCAACGGCCATAATCTTGAACTTGCTGCTATAAAAGGAGGAAAGGAGCAAGAGGTAAGGGGGACATCCATTCTTACAAGTACACTACCTACTATTCTTTTTCCTCTAAGAAGACATACCACTCTCCATAGAGGTCACTCTTCCACCTATCACTCTTCCCCATACTAGAAGACCACATATTACACTACAAAACAAATCGCGAATCGCGACGGAAAAATTCCGTCGCGAAACAGCTAAATTCCGTCGCGAATCACGTTTTGCGACGGAATTGCGACGAAATCTGTTCCGTCGTCTATCAGCTTGTCCAACATGCCGGCGTCGGGCGTTGCGTGAGATGAAGCTCCCGTATCCGGGTACCACGCCGAGACTTCCGTGTCAGCAGCATCTCCGTTCACGGCGACATGAGCTTGTGGTGGTGGCGGCTGATCCGAGTAGCGGCGGAAACAATACACCATCGTGTGGCCGTGCGAACGGCAAATCTGGCAACGGGGTGTTCCACCGCCACGGCCTCTGCCCGGATTGCCTCTGCCACGCTGTCCTCCACGTTTGCCGCCCCGGTTCTGTCGACCGCCGTGATCAGCACTGTTCCGGTGACCCCGGTTTGCCACCACCGCAGTCGCCGCACCACCATGAGCCAACGATCCGCCAATCAGATAGTCATCCGCATGGATGAACTCTTGCGCCTGGAGGTAATCTGGGGAAGAGACACGGGCGTGCCGGTGATGGCGAGAGAGCCGGCCATGGCTCGGAACTCAGGCCGGAGCCCTCGGAAGACGTACAGATTTTGTTCGTCTAACGAGATAGGGCGGCCGGCTTGAGCTAGATCTTCAACAAGCAGCTAGGCTTTGCCAATGTACTCTGCCGGATTTGAGTCACCTTGACGGAGTGCCTGGAGCCGGCTGAGCAGATTGAGACATCGAGCGCGGGTGGAGGAAGCCAACGTCGTCTCGATCGACGTCCAGACATCGCGGGAGGTGGTCTTGCCGATGGCAAGGTACATTACCTCCTCCGACGAGGACGAGATGAGAAGGGAGAGGATGCTTTGATCTTGTTGGATCCACTGCCCGTGCGCCGGATTAACAGTGGTGGATGTGGCCTCATCCGACGGAGTTCCGGTCGTGGAAGCCATGCGCACCGGTGGTGGACAAGGATGCGTGTCATCGACGTAGCCAAGTAATCCCTGGCCATGGAGGAAGGGGATGAGCTGCGTCCGCCAAAACAAATAGTTTCATGTCGTCAATTTGATCTACACGAAATGATGAGCAGAAGTAAGGTGGTTGGGACCGGCGGCTGGAGGTTGGCCAGCGGCAGTGGCGGACAAAGTGTGTTCCGAGGAATTGTTTTCGTTTGTTGCCATCGGTAAAAGGAGAGAGAAAATAACCTATCACTTTGATACCAAATGAGATAATGATTCTGTGAATTGAACTAACAAAAGGATATAATCCGAACTTCTCACCTGCAAGATCTGTGTCTCCACAGATTAGGAGTACCCTTGATGTGGACAGTAATCAGTACTTGTCAGAGCTGTTGGCGGAGCATCAAAAGCTTGGACCTTTCACTCAAGTTCTTCCCATATGTACCAGGCTGTTGAATCAAGAGATCTTGAGGGTATCTGGAATGTTGCCGAACCAAGGTTTTGGTGAGACATAGAAGCCCCAGTCCTATGGCTTCCACAAATCTAATGTCAAATGTTGGTGGAGCAGGATTGGGTGGTTGGAATGGACTTCCTCAGGAGAGGTTAAGTGGTCCCCCTGGAATGTCGATGGATTGGCGACAGGTAAATTGCGTGAGTTAGCCATGCTGAATTCAAATTTAAGGGAAGAGAGCCCCGGGCCAAGTGGCAGCGTGTCACCTTTCAATACTAGTGGAATGAAACGTCCCAAGACTGGCCATTATAAATGTTGATGAAACCTGCCATCATCGATACATCATACATGAAGAGGAGGTTCTGTTTCTGATTTACATAGTCATGGCTGGCTATTATACCTTTCCATCGGTTCACCGCTTATCTGCACTGTTACCTGAAACCAAGAATATATTACGAGAAACATACCAAGTGGTGGGGGGCCCTTGCGTGTGGGATTTTACTTCTCTTTACATCTCAAATAGCATAAAACAATGGGAGTACAGAGGAAGGGACATAAGTTGTTTTTTTTTTTTTTTTTTTTATACAGTTGCCTTAATTTATAAGGTTGGTCGTGCGAGTTGGAGTTTCGTGTGGGTTCTTGTGGAACTTCATTCTTTGGATTTATTTGTCATGTTAGTAAATTGTAGTGTGAAATATGCTAGCAAAATTACTATTATTATTGTTATTAGTTCATTGTAGAGGGTTAGTGGGTTTGAAAGCTTGTAGCTAATACCTTTTGCCTTGTCCATTATTTTGTTAGTGAACTGAACAATGATGATTAATATTTGTTGCTTTAATTTCCTCAAAAAAAAAAAAAAAAACTAACAAAAGGATGAGGTTACAATACAGATAATAGAAGAAGACCTATAAACTAGGCTAAGGAACATATAACAAACTTAGACTAATACAAAGACTAATAATAATAATAATAACAACAATAATAATATATCTAACACCTATAAAATAATAGGATCGCCCATGGACGCTATTAATATAATTTCTTTCCCCAAAATTTCAAATATTAGAGATTATTTTATTATTTACCAAAAAAAAAATGGTATAGACAAAAATATTTTACTACACATTTAATAATGATGCAACATATGACTTAAGTGTTTTTTTTCTTTTTGTGATGAAGAAAATTCATACATTCACTATATGAGGGTGTGCAATAGATAAATCATGCTCTAGCACAATAGAGGTAAACAACACTAAGAAGACCATTGCAGTGGGCATGATCAATTAAGAAATTTTTGACAAAAATCAAACACGTAAATCATAATCTTCTGCTCTCAGAACCATGCTCCACCCACTTGACCACCCCTTTCAAAATAATGTTATAATTATTTAATTCATATAGCATGATTCTTTACTAAATCAAAGGGGAATTGACACTTTGAATCTCTCATTCTCTCATCCCACTATGGTGTAAATTTAATCATTTAATTATTTCTTACATATATTTACTTTATATGTTTTTAATAGAGTGACAGATTAAAGTAACCCGGTCTTGCTTTAGGGTTTTAATAATAAGGACCCGATGCATCACTTCCATCAAAGCTTAGAAACTAAATTTGTATAACGAATAATTAAGAGATGATGAGTGATGGAACAAATTGGCTCTAGGTATGTATGAATCAAGTCCGATCTGCAGTAGAATAAGGGTAAAATAGTAAGGGAAATAAATTGTAATAGTATTTCGTTGATTGACGTAGGAATATTACAAAGAATGTCTTGTAGTAAGATTGGACATGATTTGTCTAGACCAATGTCATTTATATACAAAGAAAAAGACTTAACCGATCCTTAAAAATCTGACAGGCGACGGGCTGGGACTAAATCAAAGTCCCCAGGGCGAGCTACATGACCCAATCAAAGCTCACCATTCTGACCTGAAGATGGACTCCGAGACGAGAATGGTTAGCTGCTCGGGGCCGACTTTGGAGGCCAACCCCGGGTTGTCTTCTTGGGTCCTGGGTCCCCATTCTTGGGTGATTTCCAGAATTCTAGTACCTCCATCAATGAGTAAATTATGAATTTGTCTATCAACTATAATGATTTCGTCATTTTACACATCTAACTTCCTTTTTTTTATGACGAGGAAAACTCGCAACCACTACCCAATGGTGTGCACTTGATAAACCCCGTCTTGTAACACTAGCCGACAAATGATCACAATGAGGTAAATCAGCCTAGGTTGCTCATAAATATATATAAAATTTAAAACACATAATTTGTCTATTACGTCGAATGTTATTATTCTTTATTTCTTTAAAAAATATATTATCAAAAAATTATTCATAAATATTTCTGAATGTATATTGGAGTAAATAGTATTGCAACATGTTTTGTTCACCCACATAGAAATAATTTTTTATGCCTATATTAACTAATGCTTGTAATACAATCAATAGTATTCAAAAAAAAAAAAACTAACGTTGGTTAAATCCTTTCCGGCAACTTGTCAGCCGTGATGGCCGGATTTTCCTTAGCCAAAACCTTACGTCCCAAATCCTTGAAATCAAAATCGCATTTGTGTTCTTCCGGGTAGCGATGACGCCCACAAAACGTTCCTCCACAGCGGCACCCAAAGCTCATCAACCCAACCTTCTTCTTGCAGCAAAAGCACCTGTTACTCTTCGCCGGCGCCGGCGCAGACTCGGCGGCCAAATCGGCATTTGCAGTTGAATCCTTCAGCGTTTTGCATGGCGATGACGTGAGAGTAACGACGGCGGCCGACTTGGCAATCTCTTCTTTCAGATAGTCGGCGTAGCACTTGGAACAGAGGAACTTGTTTTCCGGGTGGCCGAAGAAGCCGCAGCCGCGGGCACATTTCCGGGGACTTGTCGGCTGGGAAATTTGTGATTGTGATTCCGACATGTTTGATCGATGATCTCCTTCAATTCCTCTTAAATCTCTCTACGAATTATTGAAGAATGTTTGTTTGGAGGTTTTGAGGGTAGCTATGCTTTGGTATATATATATAAACTGAAATATTAATCTCCCAGAACTAGAAGTATGATTATTATAGGAACCCTAGTCTGGTTCGAAATCGTACAGGCAGCTGTCTTAATATGGAGCTTATATAGGTTTCCCATATTGGGTAGAAGTAGGATTACTGTTTGGATATATAATTTTTTAGAATCGGAATATATATATAGATACAAATAAATAAATAAATAAATAATCACTAAAAAAAGAAAGTATGTTGAATTTAATTAAGAAAAAGAAAAGGGGAAAAGAATTAATAGTGAAATCCAAGGGCGATTATGACTGATGAGGGAGATGAATTTATGAGGATAATTATATGGTATTTGATTTTCAATCATTAATGTGTACCAAATAATAATAATAACAACAAGAATAATAAAAGAGCTCAAGGGTTAACCTACCAAATTTTTTGACCATCGAACAAATTAAAGTAGGACTGTAGGAGTTAATAATTGATGAGAAACGAGTCACCACTTGCAATTAAATGTTATATCAATGATGAGAGCAACTTCAGTCAAGTTGGTTAATAATTAGTTTGATAACTATAAAGTTCTAAAAATAGACCCCCCGTGGAAGCTGTTTATTGGTCTGCGTAATTTGAATCGGTTAATTATGGACAATCTAGACTGATTTATGTTATTGTGATCCTTTTTTTCGACTAAGATCCCAAGGCGGGTTTCACTAAAGTAAAGATGTCAAACAAACGAGTTAGCCCGAAATCCAATCCAAGCCCGACCTGTTTGGTCCAAGCCAATCCATTGATCCGTACATTTTTTAAAAAAGATATAATATGAAATTATGAACGTCTGTTAACAGACGATGTTTGGACATATATATATATATATATATATATATATATATATATATATATATATATATTTAATATCTTTTCTATTTTTCATTTTTAGGCTATGAATCAGGCTTAATTTTTATTTTTATTTTTTGAACCAGACTAATCCAGTCTCAAAAATAAACATGCATATGGCAAGCCGGCAAATTTTACTATTATCCATAAAATAAGTATCATTTTAATTTCCCTATAGTTTCATTTGATAATGTTACTTTGTTTTTCAGTTTCATTTTGCATACTCACTAGTTTCATTATAACAATACCAAAGTATCATTTTTATTCTACTACAATTTCATTTAACAATATACATTATTGTATGAGCTCTATTTTGTTGTTTCATTTTTCACACACTAGTTTAATTATAATAATGTTAAAGTATTGTTTTAATTACTCTCCACGTTCATTTGACAATATATGTTATTGTATGGTTCTGAATTTTAGTTTCATTTTCCACAAACACTAATTTCATTTTAACACATTAAAATATCATTTTAATTATACTACATTTTCATTTGACAATATGTTATTATGAGCTCTGTTTTTTAGTTTCATTTTTCACACACACTAGTTTCAATTTAACAACACTAAAGTATCATTTTAATTCTATTACAGTTTCATTTTACAACCATGGTCCACATAACACTATGAACCATGGTCCACTGTATAACAACTGTGGCAAGCCAATTCAGGCCGGCCCAAGCCCGTCAACCGCCCATTTGACACCTCTATCCAAAGCACACATTTGGATAGCAACGATAGACTTTCACATATATCAATGATAACAATTCAATCAATTCAATGTGAATCCTTGGGTAGAGATAATTGTAATTTGACAAAGTATGTAGTTTATTTCTAGTATAATAAAATGTACACTGAGACATGAAGCTGCTGTTTGATACTCATCCATAAATCATAAAAAGCAAAATTGAAAATGTGTCCTAAAAAGTAGAAAATTAAGTTTTAAAAAACAAATAAAAATAAAAGATGATCAAGTAAATTGGCCTACTACTTCCTCTGACAGTAAGTTGCATAGTCCATATGTAGACTGTAAGATAGTACAGTTTTGACTACCTCACTTCAAAACTTTTAAGTTAGATCAATGAAGTAATTTAAAAGAAAAAAGAATAAATTATATGTACGTTTTTCGGAGGATATGAGATACACCCTGCTATTATTGATGAGGGAAAAACGAATAATATTAATAACAATAAACCTACACAAACTAAATTTACCTGCCCAGATGTCCTAGCTTGTTTGTCTCTGTTGAAAAAGATGAGTGTTTTTCTATGCCAAAACTTCCTCCAAGATGCGATTATGGCTAAACTGCAGCTCATTTTTGGAAGCCGGTATCCTGCGATTGCATCTTTTTGAAGGATGCAGTGCTCAAAAGAGTTTTGTCAATTCAGAATCGCTATGTGTTTAATGTGAAGCTCTGATCTCTCAGATGTAAGATATTGCTCCTGTTGTCAATCCGAAAGCATCTCGTCAAACTCAGATTCCTCGGACATTAAGCTTTCATTTAAGTCTTCTTCCTGCTCTACTTCAGGCATTTCCACTAGATCATCAACATTTTGGTCATCGTCTTCCTTTTCTGACTGTATATTCCCCCCATCACTGGTTTCTTGGGGACCCAATTCCAATTTTTCTTTGCCATCAGACACCCTGCAAATGCAGGGTGAAGGGTATTCATGAAAACCCCTACCAGACTTTACCTCCACGGGATCCCCCATGAAGCCTCTCTGAAAATTATTAACTTGGGATGAAAATTCTTCCCATGTCATGTTATCCCGGCCTAAAAACAGACGCCACAATTTCTTGGCATTTGGCCGAATTGTAGGTTTGTGTCCAAAGTATCTCCTGCAGTCGAGAGAGAAAAAAGAAGAAAAAAAACAAATTGGCCAAGCTTCTTTTAGCAACTTATGACTTAAATAAGATCATAATATCGCAAATTTAATATGAAGTGTTTATGGCCTGTGGTTTAGTCACTAACTCAAAGTATTAAATTGCGTAACTCAAGTGATGTAAAGGCTACATGCCTCGTGATTTATAAATAGAAGCTTTGTCAAAGACCCACTTTTTTTTTTGAAAACGTCAAAGACCCACTTAATTTCTCATTTTGGAACTATAGAATACTCCAGCTGTCGGAAAATAGTTGGCCACTACAAAGTTTATTTGGTCAATTTGACAAAATTTTGAATTTTCAGCAATGATAGATATATAAATTTAATTTCTTATATTATTTAACTACAATAAAAGTACTTTTGACTTGGAAACCAAAATCTAAAAACTTCACAAATATATATTTGAAAAAGTCAATCAAAGATAACTTTAGACGGTCAATGTGAAGTGAAAAGGATCAGTACAAATGGGAGGGAGTACCAAAATAAGTAGCAACATACCTTCGTCCTGATAAAATTTTTGCCATGTTTCCATTGTTGTTGGTAACAAAAACATCACTAGCATCACAAACTATGAAGTCTAGTGCAGCCATGCGGGCAGAAAATCCAGAAAATGGTTGTAGTTCTTCAGTGGTGGCTAGAGTTTCCTTTGTATGGAAGTTTGGAAAGAGTTCCTTCAAAGGACCCAATGTGTCACCTCCTCCATATATTTCACCGGATGCGACATAGATATGAACTTCATTGCCATATCCAAGTGCTCTCAACATCAAACCTACTTCTTCAGGAGTTAGAGGGCATCTTCCTTGCCTCCTCCCCTTATCTGGATTGCTCCTCTGCAAAATGAATTTAGTATAACACCTCATCTCTATCAAAATTGGATATAAAATGCGAACAGGAGATAAGGTTAGGTCAAAAAGTCACTTGTCATTTGTCCTAGTAGCAGTGGCTTCTGTAAGTACTACATTCCCATTTTATGCATTGAAGACAATACAGGTCATGAAATGATGGATATGGAGCATGACTGCTGACACCTTAATCTTGTTGTAGTTAGCATTGTATAATAATATTAATAGACTGTACCATTTAAAGTGATGGAAGGAAGTTTCAGTCTAAAAATCTTTTGAAGCCTTGGTACATAGATCATCTTATGTCATAGAGAAGTAACATGAAATGAAAAGAGAAGTGAAAATACTCCCGGAGAAACTGACAGTTAGAATTTCTTTATCAAGTCATACTAAAATTTTATGATCAAGTTTATTCGGCATTAAAAATTAGAAATGGTATCATCTAGAAATTGAGAAAATAGTTGGGCTTACATGTAGAGTTTTCCACCTCTTCCTTATTTTCCCAAATTCCATCCTCTCCTCGTCTCCTCCACCATAATAGCATCCTGAGAATGCAAGCATATCAGGTTCAAACCTGTTGAATAAAAAAGTATACAGTATCAGCATGCTTTCTTATCCCTTATCTTCTTTTGGGTAGATCATCAACATCATACTGAAGCTATTACTATTTCAAAAATACTCCCAGGCCTCTAATCTGATATGTGCATCAACCAAAACCAAATAAGAAAAAGAGGCTTTTAATAATTAAAATTAATTGAAGTTGTAGGTTAACAGTTTTGCTCATTTGTGCCTAATAGATTATGAAACCATCAGATGCCCTTAACTTCATCTCATCATCTTCCATCTTCACATGCATATATATGGAGTACCCTATTATGTATAGTAGTAACGAATTCTATTAAGTACCTCACAAGTTGTAGTAATTGGGCACCACTCAATTTTAGAAAATGATTTATATTGATAAGTACACTCCCACTAATCCAAAATCCCACATCACTGGGGAAAAGCAAAAGAAGTAAAATATTTAAGCACAAAGAAGCAGTGAAGACAAACCTTAGGTGAAGTGCTATATAATGCTTGCTCTTCATCCTCATTCTCTGGACCAATTCCTTACCCATTTTACGTATAGGGTCAACAAACTTCAGAGCATGATAATTAACTCTGCATCTCAGTTTTTGCAACTCTGTATCCAATGAACTCGAAAGTCTGTAGTCAAACTTGGGGATCCTAACAGCCTGTAACAAAAACATATTGCTTATACATGTTCTTGACAAGACCTTACTATGTGAATGTAAAACACAATTAATCACCCTCTTTCTCTTTTCATGCAGCAACAGCTTAATAACAACTGAACTAAGGGACTATTTTACACAGCCAGCAAACATGACATCCAGACATCAATTGCATATTTTTGGGATGAGGCTTAGAAGCTCTTAGATCTAGATCAAGTCTCCAGGTAATTACAGTGGAGAGATTTAGCAAACCAATTGGTAGAATTATAGTTAATTTGATTTGATTACACAGGGAGAAAAAACAGATCTCCTAGAAGCCAAACCACCAAAAAGAGAGTGAGAATGAAAACAAAATCAAAAAGAGATTGTGCTTTAGCTTCAGAATCTCTGAGGCAATTATTACTCCCATTGCTTTACCATCCTAAAGGTAGCAGATTTAAAATACACATTCATAGTAGCATATTTCCAGTTACAGCAGCATAACAATGTCAATGTTCAAGTTCTTCAAGCACCACTCTTGATTTAACCAGCATACTTGATTTTATTGGTGGCAGAATAAGAATCAGGAACCAATTTCATGAAGTTCTTCCAAATACATTACTTTTCAAGAAAGAAAAACATATTTCAATGCCATTTTGCCTAAAATTTATCACATAATGCATCATGAGAATCCCTTACAATAGCAGGCAACTGGCAAAGGAATGCATACCTTGTCATCATAACAAACATTCCATATCCAAACAAAATATGGGAAAATAATAATAATCCTTAATAGTATAGATCTATATGCATCCATAACATCAGATGAAGAAACACTCTACTGTTATCCATAAAATGTTTAATAAAATTATGAATTATAAATCAGTTCATGGTAATCTATACCAGTTCATGGTAATTACTAATTACAGTTGCAGCGTCTTACAATAACTTGTGTCTACTATAAATCAGTGGAAAACTTACATGCTTTTTATTAAGTATGGGCACAAAGCGGTTAATATAGTATTTCTCGCTGCATTTCCTTGGAACTCGTACATTATTTGGAATCCATGTCTTTCCTCTCCTAAGTGGGAGCTCTTTTATGATTACAACATCATTTGCAAGATAAGATATGAACCGATCAACATCAAATATGTCCGGAAAATCACTGCAAAAGAAAGCACATGTAGTTGATGCCTTTTCTGAATTACATGCAGGAGTTGCAAACTCATGGACTTAAGTTTATTTACATATAAATTTATCCCTGATAAAGAACTAGTGAGCAGTGCACCCTGTGCACATGTAAAAAAACATTCTCCAAACTTGCCTGGAATCTTTCCAGAAGGAATTCTTGTCCAGTGCTGGAACAACAAGAGTAGCATTCAAAATACGAGCAACAGCAACAGCATCAACTATCTGCCATGTGGAGGACAACATAGTCCACAATGTAAAATATTTAACCAATGAACATCATTCTTTCTACCCAAAGTTCAAGCCAGCAAGAATTTCAATATATTTGTATTGAAGGAGCAATTTTCATAATGTCATATTTTAGCAAAGCACCCAATATATGTTTGTGTGTGTCTGTGTCTGTGTCTGTGTAATACATATATATATCCAGGTTAAGTCACAGAAGATAAGATCCAACTCATTTCTCTTCTTCTATTCTTTTTCTTTTTGTACAAAATACAGAGCTAAATACCTATATTCCAACACACAAATTTTACGACTTTGATGAACAAAGTCAACAAACATTCACTGAAAAATAATTACGGAGTACTTCAAAAGCAATGACCATTAAATTGATTAACCTGACTCGAAATGGTAATGAGCATTTGGCAAATGAATGATACAGAAAGCATGGTCGACCTGAATCCAATACATTATTTTCCAAAGTAGGTGATAGGAGTCTATACTAAATTTTGGTGATCAGTAAATGTCAAATTATTCATTAATATTAGGTTAAACACCTTGAAACAAAAACCTCCCCTTGAGCATATATTTATAGCAACTATCCATAAATAAATAAATGGATTTAAGATAATGATGAAATTTAACAACAGTAGACTCATGCAACCAGTCATATCACATTTCTTCCATTACTTTCTCTTTTGGCATTGAATTCCATAACTATTGCCCAGAGGGGAAAAAAATGAAATAAATAAAATAAAAATTACCCCTGTCCTCTGTTGGTTAAGACCTCCACTGGTTGCAATTGACAAGTACCAAGTTGGATTTGTTCTAGTTTTAGCATCTGTGATTTAGTCCAAAAAAGGAAAAAAGATCCAGTATTAATGAAATCCAATATTAGCAAAATGATCACAAGTACTAGATGCAATCAATTATAACCCATAGATTAAAATGTTCCAATATATCCAACAGAAATTTACTTACTAGTTTAAAACAATATTCAATTATTAAGAAAAAAACAATTGACTTCCACCAAAACGTCCAGTTAGCAAGAAAGGAAAGAAAATCTTAACAAAGGGGTTGGGGTGTACAAATGAAGAAGGCAAGAAGCTGAGTTATGAGCCTTATTCAAGCTTGACGCACTTGCAAATTTACTACTGGCATTACTACATCCATAGAAAAACTTTGCATTGTTTGACTTCCAAAGATCACGATCATGAATTCCTCCACTGGTCTAGATCACAAAAATTAAAACACCAGATTTATAACATAAAAATTGCAAAGATAAAGTTGAGCAAAAGAGAAAACTTCGAATTAAACCCTAACCGGAATATGAAACGCCGGAACTCCTGACACATTACTACCGCCTTCCTCCACCTGAAAACCAAAGTTGAATAAAACTCAAATATATGTGTCCACACACACCACGATTCTAAAGAGAAGTAGAAAAGTAGGTTGAATAATGTACCGATATGTCACGGCGGCGGTAATGGAACCGATTGCTATCGGTGAGAGGAGGTGCAAGGAATGCAAGGAAGAGGAACAGGAGGAGAAGGATGATAGAGACGACAAATATGACAGGGATTAGAGACCTTGAGCGGTGGTGCAGGTGACGCCGCCGTTGCAACGACATGTGGAATTGGTGGCGGAGTTGGCCGTCCTACTCGCTTCCGTTGTCCTCGGGCGAAGAGATTTTACAGAGAGAAAAGAATCGGCGGGAGCCCGATTCGTTCTGCGGAGGTTAAAAAAAAAAAAAAAAGCGTAACGGCGTCTCGGCGTTTCTTCTAGCCGGAAAGGATCAAACGATACCGGCGACAACTCTATTCTCCGGCGGGCTCCCGGTCTGCTAGCATGTTCAGTTTTTCGCTTCTTTTATTATTTTCACTTCGTACGGAGCACATTAAAAATGGAAAAAAACAACAACAAAGATGTTTGAGATCTTGATTTATTAAATAAATAAATAAATGAGTTAATAAGGGGGAATTTTCAAAAAAAAAAAAGAGTTAATAAGGGGGAGAAGAATGAATGATAAAGGTCTTAATAACCAGAAGAAGAATGAATCATTTCAAATGCGACCAAGGTTGATCAATTTTCATTAGGACCTTGTTTCTATTAATTAACTAACAAAACTTTTAACAAATGAATAACTTATGTAAAATTATAAAAAAAATAAAAGCCGATGACTAAATTGAACACAAAAAGTCATTTAAAACTAAATTAAGTAAAATCACTATAGTCGATAAGTATATTAGGTATTAATTCATCCTTTATATATTATATAATAAAGCTATATGGTTTGGAAAATAATTAATGTTACAATTAATGCCACAATATCCTTTATTATTTAAAAAAAAAACACACAACATTTAAAAAATAAAATAGCTATATATTATATAATCATATAAAAAATATACTTTTGAAAAATAAAATAGCTATATATTATATAGTCATATAAAAAATGTGTTCAATTTGAGTTAAAATTTACACATACAAAATTTAAAATTTACTTTCCAAATGTAATTATCTTAGTTATTATTCGTATTGTGAAAATTATAATATAGATGAAATACAATTAAGAATAAATCAATGTAATTATGTAAATTCTCTCTATAAGTTTATTTGAATATGCACATAATTAGAGATTATATTAACCATACAAAATTATAATTTTAATATTAATTTTAATTTTAATTGTAATTTTGTATTCTATAAAAATAATAAATACTTGACCAATGAAAACTCAAAAATATTATTATATTAAATAATTTAAAATATTTTAGTTTTTCTATTTTTTATTTATATTTATAATAACATAATTTTTTCCTGTGCATAGCGCGGGTGAATTACTAGTAAATAAATAAAAGCAAAACAATAATGTTCAAAACAATTTATTACAAGCAAAATATCTTATGAAGCCATTGCATATTGAAATTTTCATAAGTATTAACTATTTTGTTTTAAACCACCATTGTTCTTTACGATCTCCACCATCGGAGTTTGATAATATGAACACCCATTTAGTATTACACGTTTTTACATGAGTAACTATTCAATCTATAAATATTATTCCGTACATAAGTATTACATTTCTCATTCTAAATAACAAACACTTTATCATTAATTAGTGTTACATTTTCAAGCATAAAGTATTACATTTTTCACATTGACTCGACCAGTCTCACGAATAAAACTCTTAAACTTGATTAACATTTTAAACTTTTGATAATTTATAATAGTTTCAATTAGTAATTTTTAAATTGTTTTTTTTTTTTTGAAAACTTAATTTTTAAATTGTTAAATGACAATGACAACGACTAATTGTTCATAATGTTAGGCGTATTACTTTAATAATAACAATATTATAATTAAAAGATAAAAGATGTATATATAAAATATAAAAGTGATTATAATAGCAATAATTGTTTTAAATTTGTTTTTTTCTCAAAAGTTCACCATACTACAAGTTTTTTTCTACAAGTTGTTAGGCCATGAATCTTAAAGGCCCATGTATCCGAATAATATAATAGGCCCAAACTTTTATCACTCACTGAAGTGTCAAGACTCAACTCCCCCTAAAAGCTCTTCCTAGATTATCGCTTATGGTTATGGAGATAGAAGAAGAAGGGTTTTAGCCGGCAACAAAGAACAAATAATTCTCTATAAATTCCAAGCAATTTTGAAAATGTCTTCGTTAACGTTGAAGCCATTCTTCCTATTACAATCTCGACGTTCTTCGTCTTCGTCTTCCTCGACTTCTTCATCACCTCCGGCTCTCGTTTCGTGCCGGAAAACTCCACTCTTTCCTTCGACTAGCATCTCCGGGAGAACCAGTGGCCGGGGAGGGTTCGTTGTCAGAGCTCAATCTTTCGATAGCTCCGAGACTGACGGCAAGGACGCCGATAAAAACGATCCTAATGCCGCCGATTACAAACCTCCCAACGGCACTTTGGTACACATTCTCTACGTTTTGTGTCTACCGATTATTACATGTTTGTCGCATTTCCCCTGCGAGTTTGTTTTTCTTCTACAATGAGTAATTGATCAGGTTCAAAATCAATCGATAATTTAGTCGCATTGACTGCTTTAAAAAAATTAAAGGAGTTTGGCAATGGAGGGAGTAGTATTTGTATTTGTGTAAATGAATGTTGTAGTATCAGCAAATAGAAGTTTTGAATGCATGAATTACTAGTACTGAGTTTCGAAATGTAAATTTTGCAGCATAAGAACAGGAGGGATATTTTGCTGGAGTATGTCCAAAATGTGCAGCCTGATTTTATGGAACTCTTCATCAAAAGAGCGCCTCAACAGGTACTGTTAATGGTTGCACTAAACTGAAGATTTAGGCAATTCATGGCATATGCAATGATGCAAGTATGTCTTGTTGGAATTTCATATGGATAATGCATGTTTAGGTCAAGTTCAGAACTTCTTGTTTTCCTGTATTTCATCTATTTGTTGTAGCCAAAGAATGTAGGAAGAACTAAACTTTCTCCTGGTGATGCCATGAAAGGTAGTGGATGCGATGCGCCAAACAGTGACAAATATGATGGGAACACTGCCACCTCAATTTTTTGCAGTCACAGTAACCACTGTATGTGCCTGTGTTGTCAAGCTTTGCACCTTTTTTTAGTGGATTTTGATGTCTTTGCTTTATCATGGACATGCATTAGATTTAAGCCTGGCTCCTTATTAATTTTGAGTGTACATTGACTTCTCCTCAGGTTGCTGAAAATCTTGCTCAGCTTATGTATAGCGTTATGATGACAGGATATATGTTCCGAAATGCACAGTTCCGGTTGGAGATGCAACAAAGCTTGCAACTGGCTGCTCTTCCTAACCCTGAAACACAGGAGAAAACTGTGAGTTCTATTTTTATCATTTCATTTTCCCCTTTCTGATTATTTCATATTCAACTTTGATCCCGTGGCTATATTACTGCAGAAATTTTACAAAGTACAAACATTTATGAGCACACATATCATCTTCTCTGATATGATTTTAAAATATATATATATATATATATATATATATATATATATATATATATATATATATATATATATATATATATATATATATACTAGTTGATTGCATTACGCAGGGCAGAGCTAGAATTTTGAAAAGTGGGGACACTTAGAATCTGACTACTGTGGATACCTATTATTTAAATAGCATTTTCAACTAATTACTCTGTGATAGTTTATTAATAAAGGAAAAATTAAGTAAAAGATATTCTAACCTTCACAATAAAATAGGGACAAATACAAGAAACTTTTATATGTAGCATAGTATATAGATAGATAATGTGGTAGTACATGTACATCCTGTTATGATGGTTACTTTATTACTGTTACTGCTTACTCAACCTACAGCTTTTGTCACATGGCAGGGTAGCTTTTATTCTTAGCCAGTTTTAATTATTGGCTTTATATGCTGTTAAACCTGAGCTAAGACACCAGTACACCACCCACCTTAGCTGTGGCGGGAATAAAGAACCATGATGTCTTTCCCCAAGGTCAAAAGATTAGTTATAATCCACTTTTTGTTCTCATTATTTCCTCTATCCATTGCCTCGCGTTGCATTGTTAATGCTATGAGCTATTCCCATTTATTAATTCTTTAGATCTTTCAATCCCCAAATATCTCTCTTCTAGAATCTCATTCATCACTTATTTACAAGCAACTTAACACATACATTTATTAAAAAACTGATTCAAATTTAGGCATTTAGCAGTATTTATTTAAGTACTTAGGGCCATAAAGTTTGAATATTTTATTTGTCTCTCTCTAAACTCTAACTCCTGCTTGCATCCATAGAGCAACCTAACATAATTGAAGAACATTAAAGGGAATTTGGTCTACACAGGTCTAAGATGGTGGCATAATTCATTCCCTTGTTTATAATTCAATGTTTTATGTTCATATGCACAATGGCTTCAGGATGAATTTTTACTTTACAGTATTTGGATCTCAATTCTATCTATCAGCACTGTAAAAATCAAAGCACTGTTCAATTCAAAGTTATGGAGTCATGCACGATATATTCGTGATTTTGCAGAGCCTATTTCCTTTTATCACTGCTGATTATTTTTTCTTATGTTGATTTATGTTCTCAGTGTATCCTAGTTACTTGAATCACTGTTTCCATTTTCTTCTGTGACTCTGTCAGACCTTTTAAATATCTGATGGGGAATTGAAAACTCTTTATTATACAGGATTTACCTGATTATGCACCAGGTACACAGAAAAAGGTCACTGGTGAAGTTATTAGGTGGAATAACGTTTCTGGTCCTGAAAAAATAGATGCAGTGAAATACATTGAGTTACTTGAAGCAGAAGTTGAAGAATTGACTCGTCAAATAGAGAGGAAATCTGCTAATGGACAGAATGAATTGCTTGAATATCTAAAGACTCTTGAACCTCAAAACCTGAAGGTAAGAAT
Source organism: Ipomoea nil (assembly GCF_001879475.1). Taxonomy (NCBI): domain Eukaryota; kingdom Viridiplantae; phylum Streptophyta; class Magnoliopsida; order Solanales; family Convolvulaceae; genus Ipomoea; species Ipomoea nil. Next base: position 267,408 of record NW_017617690.1, on the reverse strand, counting down.
GTTGACAATTCTTGATCTAGGGGGTATTTGAGCATTCTAGTTCCTGATCTTGCATATCATTGATCTTAAGACAATCTATTCAGTACCTTTGGTTTATCTTTTGTCAGGCAGTTCCTTCATTTGTAATTGGTATGACTACCATACGAATGCCTATATTCCGTTCTCTTTTGTGTTGAAAAACGTCCTGAAAGCTTGTTAGTTCCATTTGCTAAGCACTCTGGTATGGATATATTATTATGCAGGAGCTAACTAGTACTGCCGGTGAAGATGTTGTGCTAGCGATGAACACATTTATAAAACGCCTCTTAGTAGTTTCAGATCCTAGTCAGATGAAGGTACAAACCTGCTTCACAGAACTACTACCTTTTTAAATTCTTGTTACTTGAACTCAAGATTAACCCATTGCAACTTATCTATTGTTTTGGTTGAGAGGTGCGACTTTCAGCTGTCAGCATGCCCTAATCTATAAACTCATTGACTGGGGACTAGACATTTAGAGATTTTTAATTTAATTTATTTCTTTTAATGGGCTGCAGACGAGTGTAACAGAGACGAGTGTTCCAGAACTTGCAAAGCTCCTTTACTGGCTCATGGTAGTTGGTTATAGCATTCGCAACATTGAAGTCCGCTTTGATATGGAACGGGTGCTTGGCACTCCACCAAAGCTTGCAGAGCTACCTCCTGGTGAAAATATTTAGCTGCCCACACGAGTTTCTACACAGAGTCTTTGGTTTTTGTTGGTGCAAGATTTATAATACCATTAAAAGAAAATAGTCTTTATGGTGAGTTTTAGAATGCTGTTTCACATGTTTTTCACTCTTAGAACAGCTTGCCCAGAAGTTAAAGACGTTCCCACAGGAGTAACACTTCTCCCTATTGTTTTTATTTTCATTACTCTTGTATGCTAAAGCTGCACTCATAGTTTGCTGCTTGATATTGGAACACAATTTGGATAAAATTTATGGAAATTATCTGTATTTCTATTTTTGTACGTGAAATGATAGTAGCGATTACTGACAAGGGAAAACAATATTATGAATCTAATCTCACTAGGAACCAAATTTCATCATAAATGGTGAACACAAGGACAACAAATTCAATAAGGTACACCCAAAAAAAAAAATGTATCCAATTAAGGCAGGAGCCTTTTACCCCAATAATACTTATAGAATACATAGATAAATAGAAGCGTATGCAAAATTTTTGGCTATACACATATCTAGCAAAAACAAGGCATTTGGCACTTGGTTGCATGTAGCTTCTTGCCATCGGACACAATGAATAGCCTATTCTGAACCAGAGCTTCATTCCCATTAATTAGCATAAAGAAACAAGAATGCCAACCCTCCCCGATCCCAGATGGAACCGCTTTAAAAGCTAAGCGCCAATTGGGTACCACTGGTTCGGCCAGCGGGGGTATGCACGTTTGAACAAACTCATGCATACAGTGTCGTGCTGCTGGAGGACTCCATTGAAAACGCACTTCATTGCCCCTGAGAGTCAGATAAAAAAAAAAAAAAGTTCTTGGCGTTCTATTTTTTTCAATCAACTACTTTAAACTTTTTGAAAGGCAAAGATTACACAAATATTTAAACTTGTTACTAATAATAACTTCAGTTTAGAGTAAGGAGGCATACCATGTGTGCCAAGAGGTTCCCTAATACGACCACGGCGACCACACTTTGTCCAAACCTCAACAGGCTGCAGGAAACATATTATCAAGCATAAATTCATAAAACTTGAAAGCAGTTATACCTCAATATCAAGCATATTATATCAAACAAACTCCTTTACCTTGAACCATCTCACATCATCGGGACTGTGAAACATGTATCTAACAGAGGCTCTCATTTTTGACACTCTTTGAGGGTAACTGCATCACAGACATTAAGTGCATTGTGAAAACCGGGTTTTAAAATATCTATAATTGTCTCTCAAATGAGATTTTCTAATAATTTTGTCTCCTCTAGTTATTTACGCTTCATATTTTTTGTCAACGAAGGCAGAAATAATAGTTGCATACAGAGACTACAAAAAGAGAGAAATTTTACCCAGTCAAAATAATTTTCTTCAGAATAATTCTATTAGGGTCAATACTTCTCAAGGAACCAACAGCGGCAACAGCCAATGAAGTAGATTCTCCATCAGTCTTGAGAGCAATCAATGGAAGTGGGGGAAATGAAATTGGAGCATAGATCGAAGCAATTGAAAAGCGCCCAGCATGAAGAAACCTCTCCATTTTGTGTTTGTCAGAGTTGATATTATCTGAAGAAAATATCGGCCTGCAACCAACAGAAATTTTGCAGTAAGAATTTACTTTAACTATACATAATAGCAAAAAATCTACCCAGTCTGTTACCCATGACATTCTAAGAAAAATATACCTTGCCACAAACTGGCGAAACCCAACATGAAACAACATTTCTTCTTTTGCTTTGATAGGAGCACTGTATGACTCGTGCTTTTTTATGCTGTAAAGACAGACAATAGTAATTAGAAATGTATATTTCCAAAGATATAAACATATAACAGTAGGTGCTACATCATAGAAAGGCAAAGACAAGAAAACAATGAAATAAAAATGTAATTCAACACAGACCTGAAGTGAAGGACAGAAACTTTGGACTCATGTTGCAAGAGACCACACGAGATTACAGGCATGGTCTTCACTAGCATACATAGCTTGTTTGCAGCACCAATAGGCACATCACAGATATGTAGCCTTGCATATGAGCCTGCTGCTACACATTCTGAAACATCTTTTTGTTCCAAATCTTGAGCCTTAGCCATCACAAGCTTTTGTGTCCTAGTGAAATTATCAAATGCAAATATTCTAGCATACTCTGGAGGTAGAGATTCCTGAAAGCATACCCATAATATTTGAAATTGTCAGATATCATACGAAATCATTAAAAGAAAAATACAGAAGATATGTTCCGTTAGAGCAAGTACTTTGGGATCCCATGAAGAAGTTCTGAAAGACTTCAGGCCTCTGTATTTGGTGAAACGTTTCCTAGCAGGAACATCCAATGGAGTATCCACTTCATCAGGGTACTCTGGTGTGAAAAAGTAAACCATCAGACACTGATTTCATCAATTAATTTCCACATGAACAAAAATACAGAAAAGCAGACAAAAAGATAGAATAGATGAACTTAAAGAATGAAATCAACAGAATTTGAGAATGTTATATATCTGCAATAAGATCAAATATGTTTCAGTAAAAATGAAATATCAATATCATATGATTAAATTAATAAAACCATAACCAAGTATAAGCGAAAAAAAGGTGAGATTAGTTCATTCCATGCATATTACAACAAATATAAAACTTCAGTTATTTCACAACTAAGTGTATTAGGGCTAGTTAGAATAAATAACAGAACCTAAGTAAGTTTTATGGTATGGAAAACTAGATTCCAAAGCTCAAGCTCAAAGTTGATGCAATTTATGCAAAGATGGAATGTTTTGAATTTTGCATAACTTACCTGAACGCTTTGGTAAGTATCCTATTCTTTATTTTCACATTTAAAGCTCAAGTTCTAATTTGTACTGTTTAGTGAAATCAAGTATCACCAAAAGTCTATATATATATATATATATATATATATATATATATATATATATATATATATATATATATATATATATTCACAAATGGCTACTGGTTAACTAGATAAGTCTGGAAGTGTCTCAATAGTAGCGCAAACTACCTGTCAGAGAGAATTTTCCTTAAAGTTAGGAACTTGGGAAGTTTGTGGAAGTATTTTTCATCAGAACTCAAGCAACAGAAATTTTCAAGAAAATTCATTTTTGTTTGAGTTGTGATATGCACTTCTTCCAATGGGTATGATATGCAGGGTTTCCTCTAGGAATGATTTCTAAAACTTTTAACTTTTAGTTTCTGCATCTACTCCCACATTTAACAACCCTAAAGCTTGATGTTCACGACAGCAGTTTGGAACCCATAATAATAAAGAACCTACAAACCTCATCAGACTCTTGTATCTTGTGTCATAAAATAACCAACCATTCTGTACCCCAACCCTAAAGCTTACACAAGCCAATAATTCTCCACCTGTTTTACATTTAAAATAGCATATGTAACAACCCACGTTCAGAGCAATGCCAATCATACATTCATACATCATCTCTACGACTCGCCACTAAGAAGAACGCAGCAAATAATCATGGAAAAGCGATCAATGAAAAGCTTTTACTACCTTCATCCTCAGCATGGGATTCTTTAATTTTCTTAATCTCATCCTCAATTTGCTCCTTAGTCAACTTCTCACTCTCCTATAAAACAATGAAATAAAGCTTCCATATTCAGGAGCACTGAATTATGTAACCAATGAATTTAAGGCTGGTTTGATCAGTATATAATTTATTACTTGGTAGTTCTTTTCTCAAATTCCTCCCAACTTCCAGAAATTTTTTTATATGGGTAGACATTTTCATTTTTGTGTGCAGGAAATTTATCATATAGAATCAATATTAAGTATTATGTGAGTATGTGACTGAATCAACACGTTGTAACTACTCACCATCATCACAGAATCTGTATCTGTTTCTTCATCGGAGTTTAGTGAAAGGGAACCCTGATCCTCATCAAGAGCAAAGCAATCCCCATGTCCTTGTCTGGGAATAACATCTTCACCATTATCAAGTACCATACCATCATCTCCATCTTCATTCTCCTCACTCTCTGAATCGTCAACATCAGAGTCATCGACAATCCAAGCAGCCTAAAATTAATATTCCATGTCATTTCTCACCATCAGCGATATGCATTCATATTGTATGTAGTATGAATAAGTGAATATCAACATTGAATGCCACAAACCTGGTAATCAGAAGTTCCTCGAGGAAGCATCTTATTTTTCAACTTCTTTTCCTTGTGATTTCTTTCGGCTTCAGCCATTTCCTCCTCTGTTGGCCATGTCTGATTAAAATAAATCAGATCAACAATACTATGAAATTCCCAAAATCTGATAACAATTAATTCAGCAGCAGGTTTAAGTCTAAAGCATTTGAACCAGAGAAACTATACTGTGTCATCCTTTTAAACTTAGTCACAACTCACAAGGCAACAAGAATCCCATTTATTTGGACATACCTGCTCTCCAGCCAATGGATCAGGTACATTTTCGATAAGTAAATGCTCTTGCTTCAGAGGGTCAGGAGTCAGGCAACTGATCACCTGCAATACATTAGTAAAAACAGTTAAGTACATGAGAAATTACACACCACTATGAAGCTAAGAATGAATATATCCATATTGAAACTCAATCTAATTATCTAAATCAAAAGTTCCAGATGCTATAGCACTATCTCTAATATCCACTATTAAATCGGCGATATAAGCTCTAATATTGGAATAGACATGCAACATTCATGCTTGTCTGGCCCAGCTTATTTTGGTGCTTATATGTTCCAAACGGTAGAAGCTGGACCAAGCAATACTTGAAAATAGAATTTTAAAGACACCTGTTGATCTTGTATTTGTATCCAAAAATCTGCAATTTTATAATATCAACAATACTTGAAAAGAGAATAATAAACCAACGATGTTCGTGGGGAAGAAGATATTCCTCCAGTAACAAAGGATCCTATTTTCTTGTTTAGTGGTGGTGGTGTAGGGGGTTAGGATTGCTCAGTGGGAGGGGTTTCATGCAAGTAAAGAGCCGTACTTGTGCATTGGCTATGTCATCTGACTCCATCAAGTCGTCTCCTTTTCTTGCATTCAGGGAACATGGATCCTTAAGCAGTTCAATCTTCGAAAATTGAAAATCTCCAACACCTGAAATGTGAACCTGACACAGCCATATTTAATGTTAAATGCAGTATATTACCTATGTCAAGATGAATCATGTTAAATCCAATACTAACCAACTGATTGATAGAGAGACCACGAGCGCGAACATAACCAGTGAGCAAGACTGTGCATTTCCCAGAAGCAGGATCATCAGCTACCAAATCAACCTGCAAAATATCGAAGATCCAGATATAGTACCCAATAGTAATGCCTTGCATAGCATTCTGAATATGACATGGGGCATACACAAGTAATGGTCAAAAGAAGAGCTGAGAAGCATATCAAACCCATGCACTCTTTATTTAGCACTTACAAAACACAAAAGAAATTGGCATATACTATGATGTCTTTCAATTATTAAGGAAAATGATATCCATTTGATGATAATATTGGCATAAAATTTGATATATATGCCAAAATGTAAAATAACCTCTTTCTACAGTTCCATTTCCATTTGTAACCTAAAAAAGTATATGAATAAATAACATGCCAGGTTAACTACAGAATGTATCCAAAAAATGAGTATCATATGGTAGAGGGGAAAACGGAAACCATACCTTTTGAGCCATGACATAAGGTCGCTGGTTACGCCAATGGGGGACTGTTAGTCTTTGCTCTTTAAAGAGCCACATGAACTAGGATCAGAATAAACAGCAAAATGTCAATGAACAGCTCAAGGAGAAACAACACAGGCATCATATTAGAAGACAAACACAATTGGTTCAAATCATCACAAAAACCTAAAAGCATTCCAGTTTAAGGAGTGAAATTAACAATACCTTATGCAACTCATCCTTTGTACCTGCTGGATAAAATTTACAACCCTCTGGAAATTCAGAAGCAAGACTAGAAATGCACGCCTTCTTCAAATCTTGTTTTCTTTTCAACTCACTAGGTAAATCCTGCAGTGTGGAAGAAAAATCTACTAAAATAGTTAAATCACAGAAAACTTTAAATCTTTCAGAATGTAGTTTGAGAGAGAAATAAGGGAGGGAGCAGTATACTCACACGAATGAGCACTGCAGTGCTTGGAAGACCAATAGCTCTAAAGACAGAGAGGCAATGATATCCAAATGAATCAATATAATCTTCTTGGCTTGCAGATGCTACAAAAGCTATCAAATCAGCAACCTGAAAAGATCAAACCTCCAAAGATTAAATTCCCTTAATTCAAGATACATAAAAGCCAAAGAGAGAAGAGAATAAGGTTCAAAACACCTAATGATCAAGTACCTTGGCCATTTCCATACATGCCAACAGATCACCATGAGGTGCTTTCAAGACCTGGATCAGCATAAGCCAACTTTTCATTAGAACTCTATGAAAACTTGTGCAAAAATAATAATAATAATAATAATAATAGGCTTCAAAACAGGACATGTAATTCATCTGTAGTATGATGATCTGCTTGGGATTATAAAGAATTAACTATCTATAACAAATTTGAGCAAACCCCAAGATAGTTAATGTTTTTATCAAGTTCCACCTGCATCTAATAGTGACCTAGACAACCCATACCCAGTAGCTCCGTCCCTCTCCACCTTGTAATATAGATATAGATATGTTTCAGTAAAACATAATTGATTTATTATGCTTGGGGTCAACCCAGACCCACTAGCTAGTGACTTCTTCCTTCTCCACCTTGCAATATACCTAAATCAGATTCGGTAAAACATAAGACTTACCGAGACATTCCTTGTTAATTAAGATCATTACAAGCATATTAATAAATCACACATCTCCATCATTAGGAAGTAGCTTATCTTTTTGTTAAATTAAAGGAAGCTCATTCCAGGAAAAATAAAATAAAATTTATTGTAGCTTCTGGCTAGCACAATGAGTCAAACAAGTGAAAATCTACAGAGGAAAGGATTCATTTCCTTGAACATTAAAAGATCCATCTGCACATTTATCATTTCAAAGGTAAAATACCAAGAAGGTAAATAAATAATTAAAAATAATAACACATGGGAGCATAACCTACAGTTGCTCTTAGCTTAAACTCTGAAGAAGCAACTGCTGGAAACCCGGAAGAAGTGCCTTCGGCGGATAATAATGTCAGAATATCTTGTTCAAGGGAGCAAAGGTCCAGAGATGCAGAAAGACCAAATAGAACCTGTCACAGGGAAAAATAAAGGACAAATCATCAGAGTTGCTTTCATTCGCATTTTCCTGAATTACCATGAGCTACATAGAAGCATAAAGTGAAACACTTACAATGACACGTGGAGGAGAATCTGATCCAGACGAGGCTCTTTTCTCCTTCAAAAGAGCTGCCTTCTTTTGCTCCCTTATCTACACAAATGAGATGTCCATTGAACTAAGAAAACAATAGCACATAACATGGAACCTCAAGAAGTCTCCTTTCAGCTGATTAACTCAATTTCAACTATACAACTACTGAAAATAACTACTATTTATAATACAATCAACATTTATCATGACCTCTTTCAGTACGGATAAAAAGGGAAGTTATCACTTTACCATCTTGTTGCGCTGCAGCCGAGTCGCCCGTGCTCCCTTGAGGACATTGCGTTCCGCCCTGGCCGATTTGCCTTTATCTGTGAATCGAAATCCAGAATTGAAAACTCAGGCCAACCTTAAAACGCAAGAATTAAGGTGAAAAAAGACGTGGATAAGATGATAACCTTGGGAAGGGACCTTGTGAACATTGCGAGAAGACTTGGAAGAGAAACGAGTCTTATGCGGCTTGTTCAATTGAGCTCGGCCGCCCATTATTACCGGCTTCTTGTCGTCGCCGCCGCTGCGTAGAGGCAATTTGATGGTAAACCCTTGTCGGCCTGTGGCGGTAGGGTTTATAACCACCAAATAAAACGGTACTCCGTTATAAAATAAACTGAGGAATTGCACCGTAATGAACTCCAAATCTCCAACACTATTACTCCCTACATTATTTTCAGTATTGTTGGATATATCCCCCCTTACCCCAAACCATCAAGAACGGCCCAAGCCCAATGTGCCACAAGCAAGTTGTTCAATTGTTATATCGTGCACCAAGGTGCACAATGCATTATGCGCCCAAAAATTTCATGTTTCGTATGTACATAATTGTATAACAGAATACACATAATTGTACGTAAATTCTTAACATAATACACATAATCTAACATAATACATTTATACATAAACTCTTAACATAATACACATAAACTCTTAACATAATATATATAAACTTTTAACATAATATACATAAACTCTTAAGACACACAATACATTGTGCACCCTGATGCACGATATAATTTACCCAAGTTTTTGTGTGGACAGTGGTCCACACAACTTGTGTGAATCACGGTCCAAAACGACATCGTTTTGACGTTATCAAAAAAAAAAAAAAAAAAAAGGTGCTCTACACGCTTATGTGTTAGAATAGTGAACTTTCTGGGATAATATGTTAGAATAGTGTACTTTTGTGTTAAAATGAAATTTTGGGGGTAAGATAATATACTTTATGAGTTAGAATAATGTACTTTTATGTATTTGGATTGTGGCACCACAACTATGTGGACCACTGTCCACGCAATAATGATTTGCGACAAATCTATCTAAATTTATTAAGGAGTATCTTACAAATAAACATAATAGGGAAAATGGTCAAATATACCTTCGAACGTTACTTAAGAAGTCATTTGGCCTTTGAACTTTTGATAGTGACAATTAGACACATCAACATATTAATTTTGTACATCAAGACCCAAAAACATAATAGTGAAATGCAATAGTAATTCAATAATGCACAGGTAGAACACGGACAATCTTTAAAGAAAAATGGCAAAGCGCGACCAAACTGATCGCCTTTTTCGTTGTTGGAGATGGCGGCCATGGTCACTTTCTCCAATCGAGGGAGAAGGCAACTAGTTGGTCGACATATCCGTCGATTAAAGATGGCGACCAACTAGTCCCCACACCTAGTTGGTGGAGAGACAACCAAATCGGTCAATTCTCCGTCAACTGGAGAAGGCGACCAAGGTCGCCATATCCAGTCTACAGAGATGGCAACCAATTAATCGCCATATCCAACGACGGAGAAGGCAACTAATTTGGTCGCTTGCTCCATCGAACTGTTGGTCGCGACTTATTGTTTTTTTGTCAAAAAATAATTGAAGATTCACCCGTGTATCATTGACCTGGTATTACATGTCACTATTATGATTTTGAGTCTTGATACACTAAATTAATATATTGATGTATCTAATTGAAACTTTCAAAAGTTTAGGACCTAATTGATTTATTATGTAAAGTTAGAGGATGTATTTGGCTATTTTCCCAGCTTTATTTAGTTGTAAGATACTCCTTTAACAAATTTAGATAGATTTGTAGCCATGGGCCCATCCTTATGGCAAATTATATTGTGGAATCGTGTCCACCTTGCAAGGTGGACACGATTCCAAAACTATTCATAATTATGAATATATAGTTCTATAATTATGAATATAGAGTTGTGAACATAATTATGAGCATATAGTTATGTAATTATGAATATAGAGATCCAATAATTGTGAATATGAAGTTCAAAAATTATGAATATATAGCTTTATAATTATGAATATATAGTTAAGTAATTATGAACATAGAGTTCTGTAATTATGAATATAGAATTCAATAATTGTGAATATAAAGTTCAAAATTTATGAATATATAACTTTATAATTATGAACATATAATTCAGTAATTATGAACATATAACCGTGTCCACCTTCCCAGGTGGACACAGTTCCACAGCATAACGATTGAATCATTATTGCGTGGCTGGTTGATCCTCCTCTCGAGCACAAAAAATCAATGTGCACGGACTTAGTTCAATTGTTCAGTAGACATTATTTGAGGGAAGTAACTAAGGTTTGAACCTTGGCTACGGTAGTGTGGGAATTATATCCAAAGTGGACATATCTTTTTTGTGATTCAACATTTGGCATGTGAGCTATTGGATCACCTTAATTTTCATCATCTCAAATGTTCTGTTGGACCATGTTCAAAGTAGACATATCCCTTTTACAATTCAACATTTGGTCATGTGAGCTATTAAATCATCTTAATTTTTATCATCCTAAATAATTTGTTAAATCGAGATATAAGAAACTTTTGAGATTGAAGATTCCTTTTGAAAAAATAAAATGGTAACAAGTGTCATGACATCTATATTTCTATTCATAATAGTACGGAGTAATTAATATCATTGTGGAAAAAAAAAAAAAAAAACGAAAGAGAGAGCCGATAAAATTATCTTGCCAACGGCCACGTCGCCATTGTGTCTGTGTGGCCGGAGAAGGAGGAGGAGGATGAACGCACTCTTGCTACCTCCCTCTTTGCACTTTCGTCTTCCCTCCCTTCATTTCTCCCCCACAATTCTCCGCCGTCAAAAACCATTCCAACCGCCGCTCTTCGCCGCTGCTTTCTCTATCACCACCGCCTCCGCCAGACAATTCAGCCTCGGCAGCGAACCGCAAGAGGGAGAAGGATACGACGTCGCTGCACTCCCTAATCGCAACTACGACTTCACCCCTCTCATTGAATTCCTATCGGCTTATACTCCCACGGAGTCCGACGCCGAGTCGTCGTCTTCACCCACTCGTCTCGACCCGGCCGAGTTAAAGCTGGCCGAGTCGTACCGAGCTGTCCCGGCGCCGCTCTGGCACAACCTCCTCAAGTCTCTGTCGTCCACGCCGGATTCATTCTCTACCGCCTACGCGCTCGTTACTTGGCTGCAGAAGCACAACCTTTGTTTCTCGTACGAGCTTCTCTACGCCATTTTGATTAACGCGCTGGGACGCTCCGAGAAGCTCTACGAAGCGTTCTTACTTTCCCAGCGCCAGACGCTGACTCCATTGACGTACAATGCGCTTATCGGCGCGTGTGCTCGCAACAACGATATCGAGAAGGCCCTGAACCTGCTCACCAAAATGCGCCGAGACGGTTATCACCCTGACTTTGTGAATTACAGTTTGATTATTCAGTCGCTTACTAGGAGCAATAGCGTTGATTCTGCTATGATAGAGAAGTTGTATGAGGAAATTGAGGCTGATATGATTGAGCTTGATATGCAGTTGTTGAATGATATAACAGTGGCGTTTGCTAAGGCGGGGAACGTTGATAGGGCTCTGGATTTTCTCGGCATGATTCAAGGAAATGGCTTGAGCCTTAGAAGAGCTACCATTACTGCTATAATATCTAGTTTGGGGAATTCTGGTAGGACAGAAGAGGCAGAAGCTGTCTTTGTGGAGTTGAAAGAAGGTGGATTAAAGCCTACTAAGAGGGCATATAATGCCCTCTTGAAAGGTTATGCAAAAGCGGGATCTTTAAATGACGCTGAGGATGTTGTATCTGAGATGAAGAGAAGCGGGGTCACACCGGATGAATATACATATAGTCTACTTATTGATGCATGTGCAAATGCGGGCAGCTGGGAGAATGCTGAGATTGTGTTGAAAGAAATGGAAGCTAATGGTTTGCAACCTAATTCGTTTATCTTCAGTAGGATATTGGCCAGTTATCGTGATCGGGGAGAGTGGCAGAAATCATTCGAGGTGCTCAAGGAAATGAAGAGTTGTGGGGTTAAAGCCGATAGGCATTTCTATAACGTAATGATTGATACCTTTGGCAAGTATAATTGTCTTGAACAGGCAATGGAAACATTTGAAAGAATGAAAGTGGAGGGAATTGAGCCGGATAACGTGACATGGAATACGCTTATAGATTGCCATTGCAAACATGGCCATCATAGCACGGCCGAGGAGCTGTTTGAAGCAATGCAGAAAAGTGGCCGTTTGCCTTGCACCACAACGTACAATATAATGATTAATTCTTTTGGGCAGCAGGAGAGGTGGGAAGGAGTAAAGGATTTACTCGGGAAGATGCAGAGTCATGGAGTACTGCCTAATGTAGTTACGTATACTACTCTAGTTGATATTTATGGACAGGCAGGGAAATTTAGTGACTCAATTGAGTGCTTGCAAGTGATGAAATCTGCTGGGTTGAAGCCGTCCTCTACCATGTATAATGCCTTGATTAATGCCTACGCACAGAGGGTGAATATCTTTGAATTTACAGCTTCCTAATATTGCCTTTTTAAATTGGACCAAATACCATATCACTCTATGATATAATAGCAGGCTAGCAGCTGTTGCCTTTTGAACAACTCTCTACTTTGCTACTATGAAGTATCTGTGGATATTTTTGCCTATCAAATCTCTATCACGGATGCATCTCAGTTTACATAGTTTATGTGAATATGGGTCTGTGTATACATGATACATCAATCTGTTTATAGTTTAAAGTTATGTTTGCTTTAACACATTTCCATAGAGTGCATTGAGTTGGTACCATTTAATAGTCGATTTGATTGCAGCATCTTATAGTTTTATAACACTGTTGCATCTCCGGTATAATTTTATTTTATTATTTTTTTAATTGACAGGGATTTTCTGAGGAAGCAGTAAATGCATTCAGGAATATGAAGGCAGATGGTTTGAGGCCCAGTATATTGGCTCTTAATTCTTTGATTAATGCATTTGGTGAGGATAGAAGAGATGCTGAAGCCTTTGCTGTTTTGAGGTATATGAAAGAAAATGTGAGTAAACATATGAAGCAGTGAATTATTCTTCTGCTTGTTTGTCTTCTTTTTCCTTTTCTTTTGTTTTGTTTTAATGAATTGGAGGCTTTATAATCTTTCTGAGTTGCTCCAAAAATATTTATAACCACAGGACCTGAAGCCAGATGTTGTTACTTACACCACTCTCATGAAAGCTTTGATCCGGGTTGAGAAATTCGGAAAGGTAAATGGTATCTGCAATATTTTACGTATGCTTTTGTTGCTTTCACCTCTTTTCTTGTTAGTTAGTAACCAGACCACCGCTGGTTTTGTTAAGGTTTTATATTTACGCCTGTCTCACATGAAACATTCTAGGTGATTAGGTCCTTGGATACACTGGTTAGAATTTATGTGTACATCAGTAGTAAAAAATCCAAGGCTGGATGTGATATTTAAGTTACTACGCCTTTTTCAAGCTGTTATGACTTTTGAGTTATCCTGTGGGCACCATTTCTGTGATTAGGTGTTCAAGCATCTAGGAATTTAAGCTCCACTTGACTAACCTTGATGCAATCTAATTGGGTATAAAGAGATTTACTTTGCTAGTAGGCTTTATTCAAAGAACAATAAATTAGGTGTTAACTGAACGTGTTCAATTCTCTCATGAAACACAAATGTATCTGGCAGCATTACATTTAGGAATATACAAGTTCACTAGAAATTTAGTTATAAAAAGTATCATATCTTTATCAAATTGACTTGGATAATGCATTATTGATACGATGTTAAAAGGTTAAATTGGGTTTCAGGTTCCAGCCGTGTATGAAGAAATGCTCTTGTCTGGATGCAAACCAGATAGAAAAGCTAGAGCTATGCTACGATCTGCTCTAAGATACATGAAGTCTACATTAAAACTCTAGGCCTACTGCAAAACTTATACGACCAATGATTGTTTCCTATTCACCTGAGGTTAGTTATTCAGTCATCTTCTCCAAAACTTCTTGATTACACTATTGCAGAGAGATAGTCACGAAATTTCTGTGTGCTCAGAATGTTATTTTCGTTTTCATCATCTTCATCATTATGGAATGTTACTAAAACACGGGAGCAACTCCAACCAAGTTGGCCAGGTTGTTGACTTGGTAACCACAAGGTTACAAGTTTGACTCCAAGTGGGAACAGCCTGTTGGCTTTCTTGGTTTGAGCCGGCTAACTCTAGGCAAGTTTACCTCCTTGTGGTCTTTTGCCGGCTAGGATTACAAGGCAAGATTTACCCAATACAAATCCTTGGATAATGACCGAGAGTTTCCAAAAAATGTTACTAAAACACTTCCATCTCTAGGGCAGTTCATAATTGAAAAATCTTCCTTGACCCATCTCCAGGGCAGTTCAATATTGAAAAATCTTCCTTGACCTTGATACGATATCAGCTGCTCTGTCGGGGTTCAATTTTAAAGTTCGTGAAGGGAAAATGGCATGGGATGATGAAGAATATTGAAGATGTAATTGGCAAAGGCATTCTTGTAACACTCGTTGATCTTGAGAGAAGGCTTACTCATCATGTCTTCCTCGTGTTATATGTAAAGATTTTGTTTTGTTTTTTTTTTTTTCTTCTTGTAATTTAATACAAAATCACATACTTTGTAACACAACTGGCCTTAGCCCCTAGTTATGGTGTTAACATGTCAGTGAAATGGTAGTTAGGCATGTATGAACAAAGAGTTGATTCATCCCAATCCTTGTATGCTATAGAAATCTCTTCAACTTTTTTACTTTTTTCCCTCTCATTTTATGTGTTTGGTTGATGCATTTGTTTTAAAATTGGAATAAAATCACCCTTTTGGCGATTGCCTTTCATCCTCTTCTACAACTCAATTTTATCAACTATGAAAAAATAGCTATTCTCAAAAACTTAAGAATTAGCTAATGCTCAACCTTTCTCGGGATGTCTATACTTCTTGCAAAGGAAATAGCTCATTCTCAAGGAACAAAAAAAAAAAAAAAAAAACCAAATCAAACAATATAAATAGATTTACACTGCAGCAGCCAAAGCACTGAGAGAGAACATATATGTGCATACAAGAATATCATCATCAAAGCACAATGACTGTATGCTCACAAAAATCTCAGATGGAGGAAAAAGAATGATTCAAAAGTTCAAGTTCAGATGCAAGTCATAATAAACCTTTCTGTTATTCTCCAACTAGAATTAAGAAATCACAACAAAGTTGAAAGTTTACAGCATCAAAATAGATTCAGTAACATTAAGTGCAGAATAAGTTGATCTTTTGGATCACATTCGTGACAATCCCGTTTCTAGTCAATTATTGAACAGAAATCAATAGAACTCTTACAAGACACTTTCATTCCCAGAATAAGCCAAAGTTCAGTAAGGTTATTCATATTGCCTTCATGCTTTGAACCCGACATCTGAAAAAGAAAAACAAAATGATGAGAAATGATGGGTGCAGTAAACAGGTGAAAAGCTATAATGTAGGCATACTCTTTAATCCTATGATGCCCACACATTTGAAAATGCATCTGACATCTCTTTCGGAGGGATGACTGAAGCAGTGAAGCTATCAAGCTAAAAGCAATAGGATCTAGATAGCAACCAAGACATTTTAAAATTCAAATTATCTTAATATACATACGGGGTTTATTCAGATATAATTAATAGCAGATCTAGTCACATTTTTTCATTATATTGCCGCTAACATCTAGATGTGTTAATCCTATGAAGGATGATTTTCTTAAACGTCATAGACAAGGCTCCAATAAGAGGGAACTCGTTTAAACAACTTCAAAAAAACAAGATAAATAGTTTGCATGTTGCATACCCACAGCACTGCAATTTGTGAAAGAGCTTACCTAATGATCATTCCCATGATCTCCATGACCTTCCCAAGGATGCCTCCATCCCTATGTGAATATTTCATGGACGTGGCTAATCAGAGGCAATTAAGAACAACGAGAAGCTTAATCATGAAAATAAGGCAGATAATGGCAGCTCACCAATACTACAGGTCCATCCTGTTTGGCTCGGTACAGAATCCAAAACCTGATATAACACTCAAGTCATTAGTAATAGTAATAATAACAACAACAATCGATTACTTATGTGTATAAATAGCAGACAGTTATGAAGCATCAGACAGTAAGTATATCACACACATGCCAAGAGAATAACATGCATAACCCTAAGGAAAGCATAGATTACACCGTGAAATTAATTCAGCGATAGAAATGGTGGCTCATGTATTGGATTAACTACTTTTGCCTTCCACTTGACAAAACAATTCCAAGTTCCAACACCAACAGATGATCATAAGTTGTGCTTTTGGAGGAAGCAAATATAGAAAAGAGAGAGACAATCAAGGGGGGCATTAGGCAACTCTAGAGTGGTCCAATAAGCAAAGTGCACAAAAGCCAGAGGAGAATGGAGGACAACATAAAGGTAATGGTACTCCCTAGTCCCTCCCAACCTTCTGATGCCTCAGTATCTTAGGGATAAGCCCCACATGCACTGACACATAAGAAGAGTGAAACCAGTAAAATAGAACATAAAATTTGTATAAGAAAGAAAACTCAGGGATAGGAGCAACTTGTGGTGTTGACTGATGGAGTGGAGAGAGGAGTGACAAAAATGCTTAGAGTGAGCATAGACTAGGGTATATAAATGCACAAGGATGAGAAATGGAGAGAAAAGTTAGAATCCATCCAAGCACACTTCTAAGTTTTCATGTCAAACACCCGCATAAGTCCCTTTTTCTCAATTTAGTTTAGCAAGCAGATATACAAAAACAAGACAAGCAAAGGGGAGAAAAGCCCAAAGCCCGTGATGCTCAAGTAGGCAGAATGCACAAAAGTCTCAAAGTCTTTGTAACTAATCCAAGTATACCAAACTACTAACTATTAACTATGCTCACATAAGAATGACAATAATTTTTACCCTTTAACTAATTTCATTGCTTCAATATTGTAGTATAAATTAACATTTCCGCATATTCTTAACGCATCGAATGTAAATACAAGAACTTTAGGGCACCGTTTCTTATTTTATCTTGAAATAACATCCTGATAGTTGCCAACAAAAAACACGAATCAGAGTACTTTCAAGGGCAAAGGTTAAAACTTTACTTTAGCAAATGAAACCAAGAAACAAACATTACAAAACATTTTACATCCATGTGATCGAATCATCTAAAAAATCCGAGATTTACGCATCAAATTGAGCTTCTATCAGATAACAAAACTGTGGAATTCGAGTAATCAGAAGATAGACCGTTACATACGAGGATACGAATCGACAAATCGAGACCGCAGAGGCTGAATTGAATGTAAAGGGAAAAGCAGAGAAATCCGAAGGCAAATTATTACCACATGACGGCACACAAGCCCTTGCCGGTGACGGTGTGCCAGCGCTTGGGCTGATGGATCGTAATGCCTTTGTAAGTTACGCCGTGGCCATGTCCGTCTCCCATCTCCGATCTCCGATCTCTTTCTTCCCCACAACCGCAGATTACGCCGTGCTTCACTGTTATACAACCTCAGCGCTACCAGAAGAGGCTCACCAAAGGCTATATGAATTTATATATTAGGGATTTTATTTATTTATTTATTGTAAATACATAAATCTAATTAAAATGTATACTACTATACTTCACCCGTTTCATTATTTATTTATTTATTTAATTTATTGATTTGTTATTAAAATTTGATGAAAATAATCTAAAATTTTAAAATATTTTTATCAAGTTGCTCCCTATAGGGGAGATTGTGGGTTCGAGCCTGGTGATATTGACTCTTTGAGCTTTATTTGGTTAAAAAAGTAATTATGAACAAATATTACATTGTAATAGAGTCAGTAGTATTAAAAAAAATTATACAATTAATAATTTAACATTAAAACTTGAAATGTTAGTACAATTTAGCTTTTTCTTTTTCCCTTACTTTTTGACAAAAAAATCATCTTATTAATTTAACAGTATTCATTTAATTTGTCTATTTTTATTTTTTAAATGCAAGACACTGTGAAATTTTTTTTAAATATGTAATATTTAACTTAATATCCAATTGTAACAGAGTCAGTAGTACTAAAAAAAATTTACATCCAATTGAAAGTTAAGTGGTAATAAAAGTAGTTTAAATATTTGTCTTTGGTTTGGGGGCTTTACTTGTGACATTGGCATTGCCTTTAGCAATGTGATGGAGTTATGGGTGATGCATTATGGCTTAAATGTGTGTTAGAGCATGACTTTAGAATGTTTGTTATTGCGTGAAATGATGCTAAGAGCGCGATTTTAAAAAGATGTTGAGTCTTTCTAAAAAAAAAAAGATGTTGAGAAAGATGATTTGACAAATATTTAAAAGATTGTATGCAAAAAATGACGTTTGTAGCTTTGAGTGAAACATGTTTGGGATTGAATGGTTATATGCATCCATAGAGAAGTTATTTGATGCGTGGATTAGATGACAACTCATTATAATCTATTATCTTTTTATCTATGGAGTTGCTTGTGAGGGCAGTTGGAATGATGAGAGCATTTTTTTTTTTTGGAAAGTAAACCAGAAACCATTCATTAAAGGCGTAATAATTCGGAAATGCAACTAGGTGGGATTTGGAGCCACACCTCCGAGCCAGCTAAGGAATCGGTCGCCCGAGCTAATTAATGAGTTACGTGATTCGCTGATCTCCTGACATGGCATACACACACATTCCCTATGTCACTAGCATACACACACACACATTCCCTATGTCACTAGCAATCACTCGAATGCGAGTTCCTTTAACGAGGACAGTAACGCAAAAGAAGCCGTGGTATCGACCGTGAACTGTGAACAGAGCCCCTAACATGAAACGAACTTTGGCGGCGGCGGAGTTGCTAGATGTCGCCGGGGATCTGCCACTATCGTTGTCGAACACCAGAAGGAAAAGGGAAAATGTGAGAAACACGACGGAGTTGAAGGTCGACATCACGGCGGTGAAGGTCATAAGGCATGAACCTCCTCTGTGCATTGATAAAGAGAGCTAAAACCGTCGTGAAGGTCAACTGGGTTGTGATAAGAAGAGAGAGAGTAGAAATTTCAATGGGAGAAATAAGAAAGAAAAGGGAAATAATTGCCAACTCAACGTCCATGTCACCAGGTAACCGGAAGGAGAGGGCGTTTACCTGCTAGCCGGTAAAATTGCACACATTTGACTTGTTGAATGGTATAATTGTAATCTTTTTTAGTACAGTGGCCTAATTGCACTTTCAGGTTACGTTTAGTGGCTAATTTGACCCTTATTCCTTGTATTAATACTGTGTTGTTTGTCCTAGACTTGTATAGTTGTATATGTACGGAAGCATATAAAGCAGTTATTATATCAGTTATATTTTCTTCAAATGGAAAACATAAATAAAATTTTTTGTTTGGTTGAAATCATTTTGAGGTAAAGATTTAGCCTTCTAAATATACTACCAAGTTGAAGTCTAGAAGAAAAATGGCAGAGAACTGAAAGAAGGAAAAGGAGACAAGAAACAGTTCACTTGAAAAGCAATGCCTCTGCACTAAACATCTTTATATATAATACATACAAGTATACAACAATATATACAGTTCAACAATATATAAAATGTATTTGGTATATGCAATGCCTAATATAGACTTCAAGCATATCAGCTCTGGTAAATTACATCTTTATATATAATATACAACAATATATACAGTTGAAGAATGAAAAGCAGATGAAATCTTACTTCACAGAGAAGCTCGAAATCATTCATTCTTCACCGCGATATTCACTACCGTTGAGCTGCAACAACATAAAGCATCATCCACAATAAGAAACTTAATCAGGTGAAGAAGATGTCAGATGCAGATAAACACTAGCAGTTTGGTAGCAGGATGGATCTTTCCTAGTTCATTGATGGAAGGCATGTGAGTTTTAGCTTGGGCAGTGCCTGAGTTGAAAAGATTTGCAATGCAATAACCCGAAAATGAATTCTGGTAAAAAGCAACCCCAAACACGAATCAGAATTATACCCGCGAAAGTATGAGTTTTGTTCGCGTGTTACCCCATGTTGAAAAGATTTGTAATGCAATAACCCGAAAATGAATTCCAATAACAGGATTGTCACACTCAAATAGCAAACCCTTATCACGAACCAGAACTGTATATGTGTTTAGAGTATGAGTTTTGCTTGGGCGTTGCCCCATGTTAAAAAGATTTGTAATGCAATAACCCAAAAGTTCATTCCAATAACATGACTAGCATAGACAAATAGTGAACCCCTAACACGAACCAAAACTGTGTCCACGTTTAGAGTATGAGTTTTGCTTGGGCATTACCCCATGTTGAAAAGATTTGTAATCCAATAACTCAAAAATTCATTCCAATAACAGGATTAGCACGGTTAAATAGCAACTCCTAACACGAACCACAACTGTACCCGCGTTTAGAGTACGAGATTTGCTTGGGCGTTACCCCATGTTGAAAAGATTTGTAATTCAATATCCCAAAAATTCATCCCAATAACAGGATTAGCACAGTCAAATAGCAACCCCTAACACGAACCAGAACTGTACCCGCGTTTAGAGTATGAGTTTTGTTTGGGCGTTACCCCATGTTGAAAAGATTTGTAATGCAATAACCCAAAAGTTCATTCCAATAACATGATTAGCATAGACAAATAGTGAACTCCAAACATGAGCCAGAATTGAACCCGCATTTAGAGTATTATGAGATTCAAGAACCTAAAGTATCATATTTATCACAAAATTTTATCCATATAAACCAGAAGAATGGGCATTCACATGATCACATATAAGAACAAAGGGTATAACATCACTCACATATTTGCAGGTTTAACATGGGTTGGGAGTGATCCAAATCGGAGGCGGCCAGCAGAGCACAGAATGTGGGTTTCGAGGGTAGCAGGGGAATTCTGAGAAGCTACCATCCTCCATGTTATAGATCCCAACATCATGATCTGCGTTAGCACCTTCATAGTTCATCTCGGAATAATCATCTGTAAAGTAAATCTTGTTCCCCTTGAATCCTGGAAAATCTGAAGTTGATAGAGCCAAGGAAGAATTCTCGCCCAGAAACAACACCCTATCTTCCAAACTTGTAACTCTCTCCCATTTCTCCCCGCTCAAATCCAGCCTAAACACGCGGAATTCGACTGTTTTGTACACGATATCGAGGCGGTGGTTCTGGATATCAACGTCGAGTTCTAGATACCGAGTGACTAGCAGAAAGCCATCGTCTACCTTCACCAGATACTGCATATCACCCCCAGTTTGTAATGGCGTGTCGATGAATGAAACCCTAGGACTAGGGGAATCGCTGTTAACATCGCAGACTACAATTGACCCAAATTTATTCACAGCGTAGAACAATCCGTCGCTGTAAATGACGTCCTCACAAAATGACCTAGCATCGTCGATCAAATTCCAGGAATTCTCACCGTTTTTGCAGTACGCCAGGTCCCCTGTTTGGTTGAGAATCGCCATGGCGGTGAAGTCCGGTTGGAGCAGAGGATTACCGGAGAGGACAACCTTTTTGATAAACGTGTCGCGCATTTCTTTCAAACTGCAGGTATGGATCTCGCCCTCGGATCGGAGGGTGTATTCACGGCCGACGTTGTAGAAATTGAAATCGAGGACGTTAGGGAATTGGGAGAGCGGCGGGAGATTGAGTTTGGCTCGGGTGAGCGGGTTGACGATGAAGACCGACGGCGACTCGTCGAGGATGACGAGCCAGCCGTGGGAGGAGCCACAGCGGCGGCGGCGGTTGGAGGCCTCCGGGAGGATGAGGAAGTGAAACCTATTATCCAGAGGACTGAAGAACCCTAGCCTGCTGGATTGCCTCTGCGATAGCATTAGCCATGGGAATTGGCAGGGAAGATGCGTCGGCGTCTTCAAAGCCGATCCCCTCCAGCTCGCGCATACGGCTCGGAATCGGACATAATCTTTGTGGATTCGAAGCTTTTTGGCTATGGAGTCTAGGAGCTCCGGCGGGAGATTCGCCCAATCAGGGTCAACGGACATGTTTTTGCCTCGTTAATTTTCAACGAGGCCACGCCCGCACGCAATCCCATCTCATTCCAATAGACACCCTCCTATCCCCATAAATACTCTTTACACTTACTAAATATATATATTTTTACTAAATATAAAATAAAAAATGTAAAAAAAAATTAAAACTTTATCCAAATCAAAACACAGAAATTAAAAACAAAAAATACCCATCACTGAAATCTCTTCTTCACTTCTATGAGTTCTATCAAAGAAAGTTATATCTAAGTTTGCTTCACATGCAAATCTTCAAGAAGCAAAATACTAAGAACTATCAAATCAAATGGAAAATTTTGAGGCATATGTCTTCAGTCTTCTCACTCAGCCATGCCCTCAACTGCAACACTTTTCACATATGTCATGTCATTACTTTAAGTAGGTTTTGGCACTTGCAGATTCGTCGTTCTTCCCAGGACACGAATCAGTATTCTCTGCAGCTTCCACAGTTTTTGCATCCGGAGCATCAACCTCAAAGGGCAGTTGCAGTTTCGTCGTTCTTCCCAGGGCACGAATCAGCATTGCCTGCATCTTCGACAGTTTTTGCATCCAGAGCATCAACCTCAGTAGTTTTGGTACTTGCAGATTTGTCGTTCTTCCCAGGACATGAATCAGCATTGTCTGCAGCTTCGACAGTTTTTGCATCAGCTTCACTCATGGCACACGATGGATCCATGTCATTACTTTCAGTAGTTTTGGCAATTGTAGATTCATCGTTCTTCACAGTTTCAATTGTTTTGGCACTTGCAGATTCCACAGTTTCTGCATCCAGAGCCTCACCATTGTTGACAGTGCGAGAATCAGGTATGCTTTTTGCATCTGTAGTTTCATCACAGTTTGAAAAACGTAGATCAGGGTAATTACGGTAATTCAGAGAATGTAGCCATAGACCCATGACTCCTTCCTTGTGCTCTGTTGATGCAATATGAGAATATATATACTTCATTTTGAAATCCTCTGCTATATCCGCATAAGCTTTCATTGACAATTCTTCGTGATCTGTCCACTTTTTGTTATACGACGAAAAGAAGCATTCGTCCAAATATAACCCAACCTCAGGAGCCATGGGCACATTAATATTAACATCCCTGATTACATACAAAACTACGTTATTCGAATCTTCATAATAAACTTCAAGAAACATGTTAATATTCCAGATTGAAAAAAAGGTTAGTGTAATCGGAGTACTTACTTACTGAAGGCGGTTTGAATCAATGATTCGGGAGCATAATTCCTCATGATTGCCACCGCGAGACCAATCATTTTACGAATCTGATGAAGCATGAAGCTTTGTCCAACAACCTCACACTTAACAAAGTTAATGCCTTCCACTTCAACTACTGTGTTTGCAGTAAAGGAGATTATGTATCGCTTTGCAGCCGGGTCCTCGGCTTTTGTTCTTGTTGTGAAGTTGTGAAAATTGTGAGTTCCCTCGTAGTACTTGAGAATTCTGTTAAACCTATCTTTCTCCTCATCACCATAAGAAAAAATCTTGTTTGGGACTATAGCTTCCTCAACTTCCATGTTTGTAACCTCATTTTTCTCATTTTGGGAGGTTTCATTTCCTACTTGTTTCTCAATTTCAGAATTTGGGTTGCTCTCATCATCGCCATTCTCTACAGAATGTATGGAGTTCTTCATGTTTTCCTGCTGGTTTTGAGAGTGTCCAGTGTTCGACAAAATGCCTGAACCGGAATGTATGGAGTTGTTCATGTTTTCCTGCTGGTTTTGAGAGTCTCCAGTGTTCGACGAAATGCCTGAACCGGATGAAACAACAATTGGTTCACTCTTTGAATCGAAACTGCGTTTACCCATGATTCCGAAAACTTTACGCCCTCTTTCTGAGCATTCCAAACACTTAACGAGCTCATTTCCAGATCCTAAGCTAGCAAGAACACTTTCCCTATCGCGATGAGCAGATGGGTCGAGAGCAAAAACAGGGATTAAGTACACATACCTCCGCCGATCACAGAACTTCTTAGCATTAAACGACGCCGTCGTCCGCTTGTAACCGAAGATACGAATCTGGGAAGCGAGGTTCGAGTTGAGGCGATCGACCAAGCCAGGAGGATCAATGTAAAACCGACCCGAAACGACTTGCCCCACTGCGCTGACGCCCTTATCGGTCCGGGCGGAGCGCGCCCAGTCATACCGCCTGGGCTGGCCCCTATCTTGCTCCGGCACCGCGCCGGCGTGGAAGAGCGCTTCTTCGAGGTCGCCTTCGATCGTTTTGGCTCCGGGATTCTTCTGCATGCCCTGATACCCCACCCCGCAGTACGCGAAGAAGATCGCGATTTTGCGACGCTTGTACTTGGGTTTCCTCTCCGGTGGAGCACTGCCGTCTGCGGCGGCGACGGCCGGGTCAAATTCTTCATCGTCAGAGGTTGTGGTGGTGGACATCTTCTGCTTCTTTGGAGCCGGCTCTTCTGGTAGGGGTGAAGGAGGGTTTGGTTTATCCATTTTCAGTGAAAGAGTATAAATTTCTAGCAATGGCTGCTCGTCCCTGTCGACAAAAAACCCTAAAGAAACTGCTCTTTTGGGCTAACACTTCACGCTTCTCCGGGTTGTACCTTTCTACTCCGTGTGCTGTACCACCGGAGGGTGTAGACTCTACACCTGAGACCAGTATTCATTCTAAATCTAAAACTAAAATTAGAGTGTTAATTTCATTTTTATATTTAAAATTGATTAGAATTACTGAATTAGTCAATGTAAAACTGACACATGAAATTTTTTTGGTTAATTTTAAATTCAAGAATAAAAGAAAATTCTTGTAAAGTTGATAAATCAAAATTAAGAAGTAAAATGGTCCAATAGGACGATTGTTCATTGACACCATTGACTAAATATGATCTATATAGACACTTATACCTCTAAAGTATTTTCATCTAACATTTTTAGGTTGTTTCCCATTGGTAGCTCATATAATTTGTTGACCTGAAAAAATAAATTAATAACGAAATGCTGATGTGTTATTATAAATTAATAATGAAATGATGAAGAATATAGTTTAGGTTCTTCATCATCTTCTTTCCAAACGAAAAATCATCATTTCTAATCTTCATCTTCAGAGTTCAAATCGTCTTTAATATTTTCAAATGTCTTCATGCTTTTCATCTAATGTGCAAAAAAACTCAGATTACAAGCCTCCAGTGTATTGTAGATGTGGGTTGAATCCGCAATTTGCACAAGTTAGGAAGAGATTCATGCAAAAACTTTTATCGGTGTTAAAAATGAAATGTGAGAATTATTTTCATAAATAAATATTGAATTTATATGTTTTCAGTGCTTAACTTAATTTTTGTTGCAAATTCCGCATATTATGTGGGTCGATTTTATTTTTATTTTTTTTGAAATTATTTTATAAATTTCTTATATCTTGTTGGTCAAAATTAGTTCAGGATGGATACGAGAGAGTGTGCTTTGGATATGGGTGTGGTTTCTTTATTTAGAAAGATCAAAATTATCCAACCTATGAATGAACATGCTAAAATGGAGGAGATAAGGAATCTGATATATGAATTGCATGTTGCTTGAGAACTATTAAAGGAGAACAAATTGGAGAAGCAATTGTACAAGAGAAAATTTGCATAGTTAATGCTTATAATTGCAGTTTTACTGGGTAAAATTTTATTAGAATTGTTATAGGTGTAATGAAGATTTAATTTAGGTTTTTGAGTTAATTTTTAATGTAGTTCTTCCATGGAAATGGCAAGCTTGTGTAGACAATTCAATGAACACTTGCATGTTTCCATCACAATAATACAATGAAATGGTAAAAATGACCCGCATGAGCAGCTCAATTGGTCATAGAGGTGAAACTTTGGAAGAATGACCATAGTCGAATCTCAAAGTGAGGGGGTTCCTTGTGCGCAGTAAGTAAAGGTCTAGCCTCTATGGTTCATGTTCAGTTGAGTTACCATGATTTCCCAAATGCTCCGTCAGGCCGGATTTTGGGGACCCTTAGGGTTAGGGTTCAACCTTTTGAAAGAATGAAATGGTAAAAATGTACACAACAAATGTCAATTGAAATAATATGTATTTATATCGCTACATAGGTAGACAATTCAATAATCACTACATTTTAGTAATCCAATTAAGATTGTACACAACAAAATCTCATGAAAAGGATTGCCAAAATCATCTAATTGTTTCTATTACACCATTTATATAATGGAGCCTAGGATTTTGGATAAAGGTTCTCACCATGGTGAATAATTAATTCCACAGAGTCTGACATGCTAAAAAAAAGTAAAGCAAATGAATAATTCAACTCAACATTCACCTGGAGAACGAGCAAAATTTTTATTCTGAGATGTCTAAAACAATCCTGTCTGTCCTTATTAGCATGTTAAGTTAATCTTCCATAAAGACATTTTAACTAATAAATAAATGTTTGGTTAGTAAGAAACTACTTTTCAATATAAATCCCATCCCACCCAGCAAATGAGCAATGTTGGAATGGTGTTTCCAGTCTCACAGTTTCTTGATGATTTCTTCATTTGCCCTCTTGTAGTATGTCATTCTTCTGATACATGACACACCTTCTTCACCATCTCTATTTTCGAGCGCGATTGCAAAAGATTTCGACCACTCTTCAAACTCTTCCTGTATCTGCCAAAGCAACACGGGATTATGGTGAGGAGAGAGTGGGGGTGTGAGCGAGTCAAACTCCTTATGCTCGAGGTTTTTTTTTTTTTTTGTCAGGCCATGAGATGTCCTGAGTAGACCCTAACTGTAGGAGGCACATTTAATTCACCGGACCAGCCTAATTAAGGGGCAAAGTACTGGTCAGATTGGTTTCTCGGAAAGGGGGTTCGAACTCCCGACCTCTCTTAAGGGATGAGAGTGCACGGCCACTCACGCCAACCAAGCTCTGGTGCTCGAGTTAATAATGAGTATTCGAATCTAGTTTGGTTATTGTCAAGCCAGACTTTGAGTTTTAACTATTCGGGCTTGGCTTGACTCGATTGTACCCCTAGGAGGCTGGGGGCGGGGAATCAAATGCAAGTCTAAGATGGGAAACCAAATCAATGGAAGGAAGGAAAAGAAGGCAATAGATGAGTAGAGATGACAGGAAGAATTCTGCAGACAATTTCAGCAAATTTTCTCACTACTTCTCTACATTTCAAGAGCTCCTCGTAATCATACCTGTGCCTGAATATGTTTCAGCGCCTCCGAGTCTCCCGCTTCTTCAATAGCTTCCCTGATTTCCATAATCTGAAGTTCAAAGAGGCCATTGCCAGTAGTTCAAAAGCAGAGTTCTTATAAACCTCGGGAAAACTTTAGTAAGATGTACTAAGACAATGAAATTAGCGCGTGCACACAGAGAGAGCTCGGGTTGTGAAGCTCAAAATAGGTACAAGGTCCAAAAGTCTACATCCTTCTAGCATATAGATACAGATATTGTTTTTGTATTTGTAAATCTTTATTTAGATTCTCCGTCTATCTGAAATTCTTTAAATTTATAGAACGGGTGTGAGATGCATTTACTTTCTCGCACTAATATTTAGCAATAACCGTGATAAAAGCATGTCTTCTGTGCGTTTATGTTCCTCAAGATTTCGACATCAGACTTACAAGTCACAACACCTAATATCTCCTTCGAGCAAAAATAAGTGAAATTACGATCTCAGTCTTCATATACATATAGTACGAGCCTATTTCCTCTTTCACGCCAATCAATCGAAGTACATCTTAAAGAGATAGGTACAAATAATTTTACGGAGTAAAAGATAATCTTACCTCTGCTAGTAACTCCGGGTCCAAAATCCTTTCTTCTTCATCTATATCCCAACCTTCTAACTTCGCCTGACCACAAAACATGTATGCACAATAAAAACTCGATATATACAAGAGACACTAAAACTAAAACATAGAATGAAAAACGACGGTTGTAAGGAAGATTAAAAGGAAGTTATTACTGCAAGCATTTACTGCTGCTATCAGCCAAGTAAAAGAGTAATGCCAGATTTAGAAACGTCAAAAGTCAAAAGAAAGGCAAACAAAAGAAACACATCTTCAAGCATATATTAGAGAAAGTCTCATATTTTGTTTCAAAACTCAAATCAGTTATATCTAAAGTCGCAATTGACACGTGAAGTTTGTGATCACAACTCTTACAAAACATCTGGATATATATATATATATATATATATACACATAATTTTCAGCACGATAATTTATCTTTTCCAACAAGAACATATCAAGTCTCGACAACGAAAGCAGTGATGATGTACCAAGCAATTAACTTTCTCTGAAATACAAATACTACAAGGTGAGATATATACCACCTTGACGGTTCGACTTTAGAATGAAAAATGCGAGAAATAAAAAGTTTTTAGGATGAAAGGGGGCTCAGTTTAAGCAATCAGATCCAGCGTAAACTAAAGGATGACAATAACTATGGCTTTATAGTACTGATAACGATAAAGAACTTATCCAACATCCTTAATCCAAGCAAACATTAATGTTAAGTCGAGAGGCATGTAAAAAGGATCTAAATTAGAATAATGAAAGAGAACAGAAAATTACGTAAATTGTAAACCTACAATATATATTGCTCTTGACAACGAGTCTGTGAGTGTTCGATATGCATCAATTACACGAGCAGACTGTTCAGCAGCAAACTCCTTTTCTTTCTAACAGAAAGCCATATTACCAAGATCAACCACCAAACGAAAAAAAGAATCAGAATCAACAGAAACAACTAAACCGCAGAGTTAAAACACCAAAATAAACGTTGTTAGGAACCTCGGATTTTGTATGAACTAAGTCAGGATGCAGCTTCCTCTGCCAGTCTTTGTACTTACGCTCGAGATTCTCCCCCTCGATATCATATTTTTTCTCCCTATGAAGATACAACCGACATATTTTAGCACAAATTAACAACTAGGAAGACAATTAAAGTTCCAACCCTTCCACTGCAATGTACCCATGATAAAAGGTCACTTTAAACATTACATTAATCTTGCCTAATGGAAAATTAAAACAACACATCCACTCTCAATTTTCAACCCCAGCCAAATTGGTTAGGGTGTTGACTCAGTAACCCATGGTTACAAGTTTGACTCACAGCTGGAGCGGCTCATTGTCCTTCTTAGTTTGAGCGTCAGCTATGGGTAACCTATGCTGGTTTAAATTGGTCCTTTGTCAGCTAGGGCTGCACACCCTACTCATTTACTCGTTGCTCTATATATATATATATATATATATATATATATATATATATGTGTGTGTGTGTGTGTGTGTGTGTGTGTGTGTGTGTGTGTGACTCACAACTGGAGCAGCTCATTGGCCTTCTTAGTTTGAGCGTCAGCTATGGGTAACCTATGCTGGTTTAAGTTGGTCCTTTGTGTCAGCTAGGGCTGCACACCCTACTATATATATATATATATATATATATATATATATATATATATATATATATATATATATATATATATAAATCAATTCACTTCTTTCCCAACTCAGGATCATCCATGGAAACTCACCAGCTGTAGCTCCAACAAATACCCATTTCAGATTTCAATTAGAAGGGACACAAAATTCTTACAATACCATTAATAACACTGCATTGTTAGTGAATTTAAAAGACCAAATTTTTTATAATCATTTATTCATAGTTCCAAATAGAACAGCAAAAAAATATTTTTAAAAAAGAAAAAACTTACAATCCAAAAATTTGGAAATAATCAATGGATTCATCTACATGTTGAACGCTGCCACAAGCTTCACAGACAAGAAATGGCTGGTTACTTGTTCCCACAGAGTTACAGTTCCAGCACTTAAATTTCTCCGCAGATACTGAGCAAAACAATTTCCCACTTTGGAAACATATGTTTTCTCCGATCAAATGAAGCCTTTGGGATTGGAACACACTAGAAGGAGAAGCTTCTTCTATATGGAAAGAAGAAGAAGAAAAGGGGATTGTAATTTGTGCGAGGGAATGAAAAGGGATTGGAAGTAAGGTTGAAGAAAGAGGTGGGTCTCGATAAAAGAGGGTTCTCGAAAATGGGACAAAAGTCCGAAGCTTTTTCGTCCACATCGCTGGGTGGGTGACGGCGGTGAACTTTTCCGGCGGATTCTGGTGGGCGGCGTAATGGAACTTCCGAAAAAGCTGGAATTGCTACCACTCGAATTCCAAAACTTGAAAGAGTAAATTCCAAACCTACGAATTCGTCGACTGAAAATTTACAATTAAGATTTGAACACAAGAATATGATGCTATATATACTATTCGATTTTTTTTTAATTTTTATAAATAATACTAGTCTTTTTTATGCGCGATGCCCAATATTTATATCTTTTAAAATAACTAACAAAACCCTACTAATTAAAATCTATATGAAATCAATTTTTTTTTTTTGTTAATTATAATAATCCAATATATAATGTCTACACATATTATTATCATTAAAGAATATAAGAAAATATATGGTGGATGCATGTGCATGGTAACAATAATGGAAAAGATAACGGAAGTTATAACAGTAGGGGTATTTTTGTTCAAAAAAAAAATATAGTACAACTCTAAAAGCATAATGTACAAAATGATTAGCATTAAAAACATGGACATAAATGAGGGATATAACTTTGATTGAGACTTATTATGTTTTTAGATAATATTTATTGAAAGTATAATATAATATAATATTTTTATTTTAGAAAAATGTCAAAAATAGTTCTATAACATTTCTCTTTAAAAATAAAAAATAAAAAAAAATTAGTACACTCACACCTAGCCTATAGTGGGATAGTGAAATTGAGTTTATATTGGAAAAAAAAGTGTAATTGAATTAAAATATTACTTAGACATTTATTTATCACTAATTAGACTTTTATGTATATTTTTTTAAACGGTGATGATCCGTGGCGGACCCAGGATTTTTCTTCAGTGGAGCAAAGAAGCAAAGGTAAAATAAATTCAAAAATGTTCCAAATACAAGGTTCAAATACAGATAAGATAGTTGAAATACAAAATACATTATAAATTACAATACAAGATTTATGATGAACTACGGGATAATATTCCTCTACGCTCTTTCATATTTTGAAATCGTTGTAAAACTGCTTCATTTGAAACTTGATCAAAAATATCTTTTTCAACATACGATAAGCAATCATTTAATAAATCATCGAAGCTCATCCGGTTGCGTAAAAGTCACCATCTACAACTAACTATATGTCTTATATACAAGTTAGAAGTGCAAGTTTTAGTATGTCTTACATATAAGTTAGAAGTCCAGGTTTTAGAGTTCAACACTCACATTTTAGATATCAGATAAGAGTTCACAAACAACACTTAATGTTTAGTGTTACACTAGACAGTAATGGTGAAATTAAAAGGATCCACAAGGCAAGAGGAAGGCAAGTTCATCTATATCAGGTACTTATTAACTTCCTATGGGATCATATTGCACAGTTTAACTTTTAAAAATAATATTAAAAAAAATTAAAAACAAAAAGATAAACATGTTAAGATCACAGGAAACACATGGAAATTGGAATTCAACTAAAAGTAATGACAAAAGGGACAGCCTTTCTTCCTGCAGATACACATAACTTAAATCCGTGACCAAACACTAATTATCAAAAGTAGTTCAAGTTTACAAAACTGAAACAGAAAGACAAGAGTTTTTGTCCAACCCTGACAAAACGATTAACGAACCACCCCTTTTCGCACAACACTCAAATTAAATCCAAGGAACCTCATTTAGCAATTCAAAAACCAATTTTCAATAATTAGGGCAAATTAGGATTTAGGGCAAAATTAGGTGAACATGAACCGTGAGCAGAGGAGAATTAGGAGAATTGAACTAAGAAGGGATCGGAATTGAACCTGGGCAGTTGCGAGACAGTCAGTCGTGGGGGTGGGGGGTGGCGCTGGTAGGAGCGTCGGACTGGCGGAGAGCAGCGGTGGGCGGTGGGGTGACCAGCCGAGAGCAGCGTTGGCCGGTGGCGTGACTGGCGGAAAGACTTCAGCTCTTGCCTCTCGGTTCTCGTCGACTTCAGCTCTCGGTGACCAAATGAAATAAAAAAAATAAATTATATATATATATATATATAATATATAGAATTACATTCAGGTAAAAACAAGGTTTATATATATAATACAAAAGTGTGAACATTTCTGGATCGTTGGATTTTGGGTATCTAAGGTTGTGATTAGTTTTTTTTTTAATTTTCTGTGATGCCTGTCTGTGTGCACTGTTGTTCATGGGTGCATGCCTGCCTGTGTGCACTGTTGTTCATGGATGTATGCACGCCAGCCCAAATACTGTGGATTCACACATACATTGGATGTGTGCACTGTTGTTCACGGATGTGTGCATACCCGCATTTAGGTGTGTGCACGATATATGTCCACATGTTTATATTTTAAGTGTTGTTTCTTAAAATGAATGGTTCATATTATTTTTATTTTAGTACTCCGTATTATTTAATAATTTTTTCTTATTTACCCTCTATTATATTATTTGATTCCCTTAAATAACTCTAAATTCCGTTAGTATAAAGTATAAACTTTAGTAACCGAATATTCCGTTAACTATTTATTATTTTTAACTTACTCATTAATTTCTATAAAATAATGTCAAACCGTTCATTTTTTGTTCGATTCGGTATCAAACTGTTCGGTTTACAAGAATCTTGAACCGTTCGGTTCAAATAAACCGAACCGAATTGCTCACCCTAGTATAATTTGTCATGCTAGGGCCTATGGGTGTGTTTGGTTCAAACATAATAATCAAAATCAGAATAAAAATCAAATACTTAATAATGGTAATGGATTTTAGTGAAAGTATTTTGCAGTCAAAGTATCTATGAAGCCATTGTACTATAGTGTTTTGTTCAATTTAATCCGTGTACATTTGTTCTGTTTAATTTAGTCTCTCTACTATAAAAAGTTGTGAAGCTAAGGACAATTGTCCAAATTTTATTGTTGTTTGGTAGTATAATAGAATTGGAATGATTATCATGATGATTGGTAAAACAAATTAATGAAAAGGTTCACATGAGATACCATTGGCAATATAGAAAAGTCAATTATTTCTTGCTAATACTCAACAAGTACAAGATGTGCAAAGCTTCAAGCATTCAACCTGAGATGTCAGCAACCACTAGTAGGGGAACAATCAAGTGAACTATCCATAAGCGGCTTCAACATAAATTTATCAGTAGTAAAGAGGGAAAACTTGCAAGCATAAATGATAAACAAACGCAAAACTTAAGGGAATAACTTCATATTATCTTCGTGCACGTTTAATGCATATAAGCTAGCATAAATAATAAACCAGTGCAAAACTTAAGGGAATACACTGAGTGTGATGTGTGGTTCATTTCCTCTGCAACCTGTAACACAGACCAATTTCTCGGTTGTTGAGGAAGAATAGTTCGGTTGGTTCAAATTATAACCAATGCACATAAGCTAGCATAAACGAGAGCAACATTTTGGAAACATCATCTGATGTGCCTTATTCAGGATAATAAACATGGAATGATAGAGGAGAAACAAACTCCTCCAGTTACACATATAACATATTTCATAGAGGAAAAAACAGAACCTCCAGTCACAGAGATGAACTTAAACGGTGAAGATCTACAAAACCAGCAAGCACTGCCCTTTTACGTTCTTTCACCTTCACCTGATATATAACCCTGCATATTTTACTCTGATTAAGTTTTGGAACTAGGGAGTATATACATAAATATAAATCCAACTTGGTAAACATATCTTGTAACTTACCTTAAACCTTCCAGCCACATTTCTGTCATTAAGGTTTCACCCGGATACACATGTAATAAAAATCTGCCAGATATGTTCTTTATCATGTTTGGGTCCCCTTTGCAGATGCATTTTATGATAGCCCTGACAGCAAATCCAAGTGTGCACAGCCCATGCAAAATTGGGCGAGAAAACCTGGGATTAAGTGATAAATTTAAAAAAAAAAAAAAAAACAAAAAAAACAAAATAACATTCTAGTAAGTCTATGGCCAAAGACTGATAAATGTAATTTACTGACAAATCTGTAGCCATTGGAAGGAA
Organism: Ipomoea nil; assembly: GCF_001879475.1. Classification (NCBI taxonomy): domain Eukaryota; kingdom Viridiplantae; phylum Streptophyta; class Magnoliopsida; order Solanales; family Convolvulaceae; genus Ipomoea; species Ipomoea nil. Next base: position 232,935 of record NW_017617690.1, on the reverse strand, counting down.
AAAAGATCCATAAGGACAACTGTTTAAATAAATCAACTTATTGCCAAAAGAATTCCTTTTCCCTGATGTGCAGAGTATATCAGGTTTAATTAAATTTTAGAAATGGAAATATATAACTAACGAAAATAACCTGTGGACTACAAAGGGCTAGTGATTTACATGTACATTTTGCAGAATACAATAGAAGAGGACAACATTATCCTTTATTTATTTCAGGCCCCAATACACCATAGAGTTTCTATTTTCTAAACCGTTAAGCATTTAGTGTCATTTAGAAGTTAGAACATCTAAGAAAGATTTTATGCCATGTTGCTTTAATAGCTCAGGGGAAATGGATCAATTTCCCTTGCATAGTTGCATTCACTTTTAATGAGCCAGATGGCATAATAAAACAAATTAAAAACACTATCGTGGAGGGTGTTGACAATGAAATTAAAATGTGACCAAGGAGGTTCAGTGACACAAGCCTAATAAAAGTTTTATTCTTTTTTCTTTATTTGCACTGAAGTAGGAAACAGTGAATAGTTTGTTTCAAGTCCATTAAAGCACAGTATAACTTGATTCTACCACTGCTTCTGGGAGATAGCTTTTTAGTAAAAAAAAACATATTACCCTGCAACATCTGCAACCCTGGGATCAGAATGCAGGGGATTGTAATCACCGGAGAGCCTGTAAAGCAATGCCTGCATCATGGCAACAAGTTTCAAATGTCATATTTAATCAGCAAGACTAAGTAAACTCAAAACATGCCTCATCCCCATCAGGGCATCAGGTTTTACAATTTCAAGGAGATAAAATCTATTGATTGCAAGTATGCAAATGATAAGATGACAGGAAAACAATGCATTAAGAAGCTATAAGACGGTAAGATTAACCAATGATAAGTTCCAAAATGGTTTATTTGTTTTATTTCACATGCCTGTGGTGGCTGCAAATAATCCTCAAAAACAACAAATGGCTGGCCTTTGGGGATTTTAGGAGCAGCAGTCTGATTTGCTGGATATTTGGAATATGAATAAGGATTGGAAGACTTTGAGAATCCACCAGCACCCCTCAGAAAAACAGCCATCCTGCAATGTGATCAATGTAAGAACTACATATTACATAATAACAAAGCAGTACATAAGTCATATAAAAGGAACCTACCTGTTCATACACAGAAGATCACCCGACACTTTCTCATAGCTCTTGATTTCAACTTCTAGAACAGTTGCTTTACCTGTCAAAATGGATGAATAAATTTCCTGTTTTCTGTCAGACTCATTAAATCCTTAAAATGCATTCCAACTTGAAATATGATTATGTGAAGCTTCAAAATACATAGACTTCGCACAATCAAAATGAAATCTGAATGAGATTGACTTGTGCTAAATCAAAACCTAAAAAAAAAAAGAGTTTTGACTCCCAAATATAGATCACTTATTGCATGTACTACTCTGAAGCAACAAATTAATTTTGTATTTAGCAATTTTGGGTTTTCTTTCTCACTCACCATTCTTGATAATTAGAAGATTTGAAGTTTTAATCAAATACCCACAAACTTTTAATAAAAGTCTAAATCGAATACTAATAGACTTTTAAAGACTCTTTAAAAGTCTAGATTGAATACCACCAGACTTTCAAAGTTTTTAAAATTCAATAAAAATCCAGATTGAATACAACCCCCTTACTCACAGTAACACAAACTAACAATTCATGTCTACATTTTCAAACCAGACCTTTATCATGCAGTCCAGCAATGCTTGCTCTATTTATTATCTGCATCAACATTATTGAGAAGAAATTACTATGACTTGATGAAATAATGAAAGAAAAGGAAAATAACCATTTTTTTTTATATAACTGAAAGAATGGAAAGCAACTGTAATATGTTATTTTTTAACAAAATCATACAAAACATTTCATATTAGTGTTATATCTAATCATCAGTCTTTGGAAGACTTCTTTGTCCTCAATTATGTCTCACATGTGTGTCATAGGGCTGCAATAACAAAACAACATTTGCAAGGATTGAAATGTCTATGTTAAGATAAACTCCAGAAACTTAATACAGGATGTAAATATCTATGCCTTAAACCAGTATCTATCAAGTCTATTTTTCACAAATTCAGCAGAATCCTTTTAGTATCATGATTGATGGGAAAATTTTAAGAAAGCATTGCACTTCAATACTACTTAGAGCATCCACATTAGTTGGGAAGAATGTGGGGATAATGTAAGAGTGATTAGGAAAGAGAAGGTGGGAGGGGAGAGAAAAAAAATAAAATAAAACAAAACTGAATTAAAATATATATATATATATATATATATATATATATATATATATATATGAAGTCAGGTGCGCCTGACGCGCCCGGGTTATGGCCACGCTGTGCGCGAAACGCGCACAGCGTTTCTTTCTTTCACTTTTTCTTTTCCTTTATTTTCTGACATTATTTTGTAATTTGCAGGAGGATTATTTCATCTAATAACCCCATCCCACACTTGTGAATAACTCTACCCAAGTGATTTATTCTGACATTAACTCTCTATTATTCATTGATGTAGATGCTCTTAGCACTAAATTAAACATGAATCATAATTCCACTAGACAAATATATAAGTCCTTGAGTTCGGGATCTTACAGAAGCACTAGAAGGAAGCGGCTTGTAGATTTCAATATATTGTTGTCCATGCAACAGAAGGCGTGGATCATATCTAGATAAAAAGGGCAACACTGCCAAGTATCAGCTAGAAGAACAGTACTACCACCTAAGAAATGGTATACACAGAAACAAATACGTAGCAAAATCAATTAACACACAGCTATCCCCTTGCTTCAGAAGTTCAAGACTTACTGCAAGCCTGGTAGCTCCGCAATTGCCTCACTATATCCAATAGAAAATAAAGCCGCAAAAGTCGGTAAGACCTACAATGTCAGCAGAGAACCAAAAAAAATAGCCAATAAGTACTACTAATCATTATTTTGTAAAGCTTTAGCTGCATAATTTGAATCTGCATAGCAGCAACAGTAGAATTTCACTTTTTTTTTTCCAAAACTTCACCAATTGTGGGAATTCATCGCTAAACTGTCTGCAATTTATATCTGGTCCACAGTGCACTATGGACCCTAGTCCAATACACATAATTTGACTTCATAATGTACAGAATTCATGTTCATAATGTACAGAATTTATGTTCATAATACAGATACACATAAACAGGATATAATGAAGACACATAAACACTTAACATAATACAGATAATTCATATTCATAATGTACAGAATTCATGTTCATTATATCATGTTTATGTGTTTGTATATTATGAACATAAATTATATGCATTATGAACATGAATTACATTAAGGAAGTCAAATTATGTGTATTGGACCAGGGTCCATAGTACTGTGGACCCTGATGCACCATATAACGATTGTAAAACTGTCACCCCCACCCTCTTTCAACTCACGCACACACACAGAGTTTCCTCTAAACGTAATTTCATCAAACGGATGGTAATCGACCTGGATAGATTGCTGACCATCGGGATGATAAACAAATTTGAGCTCTTTATCATCTACGGCGTCCTTTGCGCATGCTCCAACACCCAGCGCATACAGCGCAGCATCTCTAAATCGTCACAAACAGAAACGCTTTTTTCATCAGTAGCTCTCCCAAACCGATAAATCGTTTAGTCAGCTCAAATAATTGAGTGAAATTCACGTAAATATACCAAACTATACATTGAAAAATGAAAAATTAAAAATTAAAATGAACTGCGAAGGAGCTAGTTAGGGGCGTACCTCTCGCTGTAAGTATAGGTCGTCTGGAAAACCGAAATTGATCAGAAAATGAACGGAATTAGTATGGGGCGGGAGTGAAGGCGAACAAAAAGGAATAGATACCTACCTCGGGAAATTTGTAGGTAATTATCTTCTGAGGATCGAACTCCGAGCTGCCGGTGGTCGCCATTGAAGCGTTTCCAAGGTTGAGTATGATCTATGGCATTGAACCATATTTGGTACTGTATTTGATTTTATAGTTGCGTCTTGCGTCTTTGACAAATTGGATAATATTTTCCATTGTACGGAGTAACTTGTAAAAAAGTAATCACGTGCTTGTCGAGTAAAGTTTATTTAGTGTTTATTTTTTAAAGCAAACGAAATATCATTAATATTAAAAAGAGCAGAAATACAAATAGATGAGATAAGAGACCATGATTTCAAGTCAGATGATGAATCAGTTGTTCGTGCTAATATATGAGCCACTTGATTCGCTGATCTCTTGACATGGCGAATAACACTGTTCATGATGTCTTTAACAATTAACATGCATTGCTTAATAATTAAACCTAGGTACGAAAAATCTAAAATGCATGAATTAAAAGCATTATAGAAGTTCAAATAATCTGTTTCAATAATCAAACAATCACGACCAAGTCCTCTTAGCCAAGTTAGTATTTCTTTGACCGCCAAAGCTTCCGCCATCAAAAGGGATCACAATCGCTAGCAAGCCGGCCACTCTTGGCATCCACTAACCGACCATCATAATGGCGAACTGCCGCCCCGAAGCCCACGCCGTCGCCAAAAATCGCTGCATCCACGTTACATTTCAATCAGTACTGGCGGCTCCCATTGGTCGTGGTAGCCACCTACATGCACCCTGGTACCGGTGGGCTTGAAGTTATTTTTCCAAACAGCTAGGTTTATTGATTTTTTTTTTTAAAGCTAATTGGTACGAAGGTTTTTTATTTTATTTTATTTTATTTTATTTTTACTTGTAATAATTATATACGATTACGCCATAATATTTAATTTATATTTTAAAATTTAGATAATTAAATGCCAATTTTTTTATATTGACAGTTATATCTAATTAGAATATTTTATTATACTTTTCTAAGTTAACTATATATTGACATGCAAAATATTTATAAAAAAAGTTTACACTTCAACATTACTTTCATAAACATAATGTATAATAAAAGTCTATACTTTATATAGGAAAAATACAAATTAAATCCACAAATTATTTCACATATATAAAATCAAGTTCAAATATTACACCCACCTAAAATCTCAAAGGATTAAAGGTTTTTTTCTTTTTTTTTTTTTTTTTACAAGGTAGTATATGTTTTATACTTTTTTAAATATTTCAGTCTCTAAGAATTTAAGTTTCCACCAACGAGGTTCGAATCTATGACCACCCATTTAAAATGGTAATCAGAATGCCATCACATTACATGCAATCATTATTGCATGGACCATGGTCGGGTAGTTGGCTAATGGTCAAATAATATAACTAGATTTGATAAGTGATAATACAAAGAATTAATTTCACTTTTAGTCCTTTGACTATTATACATGAATCACATTTGGTACTTGACTATTAAAATTTTATAATTAGGTGCATGACTATGTAATTTGTATTACATGTTGGTCATGTCAAATTTCTCGGGCAACTATTGCCAGAAATGCTCATTCCGGAAGAAGCAAATGCAGTGCTCCTTCCAGAAAGAGCACTTCCGACAATAGTTGGCTATAAAATTGGACGGCAGGCTCCTCCAGAAGTGCCCATTCCGGAAGAAGCAAATGTAGTTCTCATTTCGGAAGGAGCACTTCCAACAATAGTTGGCTGAAAAATTAGATGACAGGATCAAATGTGATACAAATTACATAGTTGATAGTACTAATTCTCCCGGATATCGGTTGTATGTACTAAATACATAAAATATATGTATGAACAAGAGGAAGAACACAAGAAAATAGCTCAAATTCCCTTTTTATTCATCTGCTCTTCTGCGTAAAATATAGAGAGAGGGAAGAGAGAAAGAGCTTAGAGAGAGAGGGTCGAGAGATAGCCTAGAATTAGCCTCCCCCTTTCCTTAGAGGGCTAGAAGCCCTTTTTATAGGGCCACCGAGGTGGCGGGTTTGACCCGTCACCTTTGACCCCATCCCGTAGGTCAAGACCCGAACCGCTCGACCCGACCCGACTATACACGGACCCGGGGTACATAACTTACCATAAAGCCCCCACAGCCCGTGCTCTGACGACGAGTTAGCGAGGAAGGGTTCGGGCTGGAAAAACGGGTTACACGGTCCGTGACATATGCCGGTTGCCTCGTTAAAAAACCTTAGGCTAATCAAAAAACCCAGTGGGAAAAACTTTAGCCAAGGGAAAAAGAGTACAACGCTAAACACAGTCTAGTGGACCGAAAGGGAGCGCCCGACCCAGTGGTCGGACTTGCAACGCAACTTGCGACAGGTCGAGCCCAACCGGGTCATTGACCGGATTGCCGGGCACGACTGGGATCTAGAGATCCATCTAACCAACTACGGGGTCGGACTTACTTACGACCGAGAGATTGAACTTACTCAGGCGCAAACGCTGCTCGGGCGCAACTAAAAAGCAATCGGGCGAAAAGAACGTGTTTCGACCGTTCTGACCGACGAACGCGCTACTCGGGCCAGCGCAGCCCCCACTCCCGCAGGCGCAAGAATCGTCAGCACAAGGGAGTGGATACGACGGGTTGCCGATTGGGGAAAGACATCGCTAAAAAAGCGGTAAAACACCGCACAAACCGAATTACAATTTCTTTCCTCCCTAATTCCTTCCTCCCAACCAAACACTCTGTTAATTCAAGAAGGCAATTCAATTATTTGGAATATAATTGGATAAAAAATGTGGCGCAACAAGAAATTAGAAAAATAAATAATAATGTCTAGTAATTATTAGTATTATTAAAATAGATATACAATCCGAATCTAATAAGTCGTCACTCCTCTCCCTCGGTCTCCACCGATAGGGGTGTGCCCTCGGGCTCTAATAGCCTCAATTCTGCGGCTCTAATAGCCGACTGACCCTTGACCGGGCGAGGCGATCGACCGGTCATATCGCCGATCGGGGAGATCGACGCCACGGCATATTCCCCGATCCGCTCGCTCCTCTCCGGTACTGCACTCACTCGCGCCCCGGCGCGCACAGTGGGGGCTAAATAGGAAGGGAGTGCCACAGGTCCCATGCTCGGGAACACCCCAAGCAGCGGGCCCTCGTGAAGTGTTTAGGCCCACACTCGGGAATCCCCCGATCGAGGCGGCCAAACAGTGCTTGAAGAAATATTCGAAGGCCCAAAGGCCGGGAATCACAGTTCAGGCCGGCATCCGGGAACCCCCGATCGTGACGGCCAAACAACAATTGAAGCAAGCCCAAGTCGAAAAAAAGTTCCAAGGCATGCAAGTCGGGAACTACAGTTTGGGCCCAAGGTCGGGAATATCCCGTCCTAAACGGCCCACCTAAAGGTAGGAGACCACGCCCTGAGTTCGCCCGACCGCTAATTACACTGTCACACGCCCTTATACTTAAGTGCGTCCGACAGTGGGGGGCTGGACAGGGTAGGGCAGCGGTCGTTTGAGGAGCGGCCGGGTCAAATCGTCTGCTCAGATAGCGGTCGTTTGAGGAGCGGCCGGATCCTTGTCCCCGGCGCAGCGGCTATAAATACCCACGGTAGCTACAGTGTAGGGGAGTTTTGGACGATCGATAGGTTGTTACTAGAGAATCCCGACCGCAGTCAGTCGGTACTCAGGGCAACCAAGTAGATTGTACTTAGGGCCTTTACCGTGTTCAATAAAGTCTTTTACTTGCTTTAATTGGTCTCGGGTTTATTTTATATTGCTTGCGTAGAATTAGCAGTATCAATAGTCATGCACCAAATTAAAAAATTTTAATAGTCAAAAACTAAATGTGATTTATGTATAACAGTTAGGGGACAAAAAATAAAATTTTATCTAATACAAATATTTGCTATTAAATTATCAAAATTTTAATGTTTGTATTAAAATAAAAGCTGAATGGAGAGAAAAGAGAGAAAAGGGGAATATCTTATTCATTCATCTCATTATATCCTTATACATCATATATATAATCTATACAAATTGACTATTACAATAGTTACTGATAACGTGTTAAAATAAAAACAAAATGAATAGGATATTCCCCTTTTCTATCTTTTCTGTCCATTCTGTTTTTATTTTAACAGTTTTGATATAATTGTTATGAAGTACTCCGTACTATAAAATTTGAATTTTTTTTTTCACCAATAAACCTTTTTAAAATGCTATTAGTTACGCGCACATGTTTAATAATAGTAATTAGACTCAGAGCATCGATATCAGTGGTTTTTTGGGGATTATGACATTAAAAAATCTGACAAATTGGAATCATCTGCAAGCTTGGGATATTGGAACAGTAATTTGAAATGACAAGGTGAAAACAAAAGATGGAGGTTGGGCGCGTTGGGCGCACATACCCATTGGACGCGTCAGGTGTACCTGAATTTCTATATTTTATTATTTTTTGTTTTTAAAATCATTTTTTTTTCTATTTTTTATTTTGCCACCCCTATTATCTTTCTTAATCACACTTACAAAAACTCCACTATTATGGATGCTCTCACAATCATTTTTTGTGTTTGGTAGTAACTAGACATACAAAATGAAGTAGAATAGTGTTCTTAAAATACAAAATGTAAGCCGCTCAATCATCATTGGCATATAAGAATTTAATATATAGTCCGATAAGAAACTCAGAAAATGACTTTTATAATTGAGTTAATTTTACTATAGATTTCTTGTCTTTGAAAGAACCGTCGAAACGGGCTTAGCCCGTCTCGTCCTGCCAAAAAGACATGGCGGGCTCGAGTTTTATAAACCCGCCCAAATATTGAAACTAAAAAGCGCAGCCGCCCAGCCCTAAATCCTAATTTCTCCCTTCTGCGATTTCTGCCGTTTCTCCATTCTCCAACTCTCCGTCTCAATTATCACTTTTATTCAACTCTTGGTGGTTTCTCTGGGCGGACAACAGCGAAATTGCGAGTCCCTCCCTACCAGAAACTAGAGAAAGAAAATGTCTAAAAGCTTCGGAAATCTGAAGGAAGACGACGGCTTTGCCTCTGAAGGCAGCGACGGTCCCAAGAAGACTTCAAAGACCGACGATTCCGATGAATCCGACGGTATCCTCGTCTGTGAGATTTCGAAGAACCGTAGAGTGGCTGTGAGGAACTGTAAGGGGAAGGTCGTGGTTGATATCCGCGAGTTCTATGTGGAAGATGGAAAGCAAATGCCTGGCAAAAAAGGCATTTCATTAACCCTGGATCAGTGGAAGCTACTTCGTGAACATGAGGGAGAAATTGACAAGGCTGTTGCAGCAGGGGAATAGTGAAAATCTGAATGTGTTTTTGCGGAGAAGAAGGTTAGGGAATAGGGAATTAGATCTGGAATGAAATCAATGAAAACTATTCATTTTGGTTTAAACGAAAAATGATTCATTTTGATTAGAGATTTTTACTCAGAAGATATTATTTGAATTCTTATCTCATACATAATTCTCTCTCCCTCTAAGTGGTGTCAATTAGCAAGTTGACCCGTTATCGTCATCTTTGGTTATTATTTAAATTGGATTAAGCTAGTTCAGTTACATTATGGGTCGGGTTAGAGTAACCCAAACAATAAAAATCTTGATATGATCCGAACCATAACCCAAAAGATTAAAAGATCTTGGTCTGGACCGACCCATTACCAACAAACACTACTCAAACAAAGGAAGAACTCTTCAAACAAAAACATCAGTAATGTGAACAATATATTTATATTGTTGCAATACAGAACCAGAAACTGAAGTTATGAAGAACCCAATGAAATTGTTTTGAGTGGAAACTGAAAGAATGTGACCTTGAGATAAGGTCATTAATAGATGAGATCCTATTTGTGACTGCAACAAATGCATAACAACAAGAAGTAAAACACTTCTCTTTTACCTAAACTATGTGTAAAACTCTACACTCTCAAGTAACCTAAGCTAGGCAAACTTTTCCTAGCAGCAGCAGCAGAAGGAGAAGAATGAAGTTCAAGCTTAGAGGGGCCTTGTGCGGCGCCCGGCTGCCCTGCCACAAAGGAGGGCGTTCTTCGGGATGGGGTATTCATCCCTAAGCGAGGTTGAGGTCGTGTAAACCCTCAAGTAGAACTGTTGCCCGAGGTATTGTCGTGCCCAAAACTCGGATCTAACGTTCCACATACCGACGTTGTCAAGAGCCATGTAGATGGCAGTCCATGATCTTGGATACACCTGCAAATTTGCAAACAATAAGAGATTTGTATAGTTGGGCATACAACCTGGCAGCCTCGTAGTAGCAGCTTTAAACCCCGTCTTGTGATCCTAGCCAGTAAAGGACTACAAGGACCTAGATTGCCCATAGCTAATTAGCTTAAACCAGAAATGGCACTAGGTTGTTCCCACTGGGAGTCGAATTTATAACCTTTTGATTCAACAACTCGAGAGCCGTCAAAACAGGCTTAGCCCGTCCCACCCTGCAAAAAGGGCAATGCGGGCTTTGATATTTTGGACCTGTATTTTGGCGGGCTTTTTAGCACGCCCCCGCCTAACACGCGGGCTTTGGCGGGTATATATATATATATATATATATATATATATATATATATATATATATATATATATATATATATATATATATATATATATATAAGTTTTAAAAAATTAATACATTGTATAAATGATTTGTTATTAACTTATGGATTAACACATTATGTATTTGATTATTTATTAGTTATTATTACTTTTTAATTTTTTTTTTTAAATTTAAAACTCTTAAAAATTGGCGGGCCCCGCCAAGACCCCCGGCCGGGCCGGGCAGACTTCCCTTAGGCTCATATTTTGGCAGGTTTCGACAGCTCGCTCGACCAACTTGGTTGGGGTTGCCCCCAAGCAACTTTAATTTGATCTTACCTGGGCTGTAGAACGTGCAACTGCATCGCGAAGATTGTACTCATTTCTACTGGCTGGTGACCATTGCCCTCCATCCATTCTGCAATTTGACACCAGATTAAGTAGAAACATTAAGGAAATTAGTCCAAAAAGAAGAAGAAATGCAAGATGTATGATCAACCATGACTCAATTGGTATGAAGCAATGAATAAATTTGTTCCTTTAAGCTTACCCAACTACCCAAAACTGGTACCCATCAATGTGCCAACTTTGCAGAATGTCCTCGTCGTTCTGAAACACGATTTCAATGAACGCCCTATAGTCGGTGCCCAAGACGGATGTATCTTGGTAAAGACCACCGCCAGTGGGATTATCCGATATGCTTCCCACGCGAAAGACTCCTGGAATCTTGAAGTAGTCAGCAATCTTGAGCGGAGTATCAGCTGGCACGAAGGACACGCTATTGACAGCATATCTCTGATAGTTATGCAACAGACCAGCCGAGTTTGCAAGCCTAATGGTCCGGGTGGTGTTTATCATACCATAATGGTATGAACCTTGGGGGTTCGGTCTTGGTCCACTTGCTGTAAGATTAGACCTGACGGGCAAATTTAAAACACGTTCTAGTAAGACAACATCATCCCGTTTAACGATTGATACAAAACATTAAACGATAAACGTACCTAATGGAACGAGCCTGGTTTAGTGACCAGTCGATCTCAATGGTAGGTCCACCGGGAGGGGGGCCAGAGACTTGGAGATTAGAGTTGGTGTAGTGAAGAATTGCGGTGGTAGTAAGGATTGTTTGGGTGAAACGGCTCGAGACTGTGATGTAGTAGTCTCGGGGAGGCTGATCAGCAGTAACGAGGACGGAGTAGGATTGACCAACATGAACATCAAGCGAGGAGAAAGTAGTTTGCACGGTGTGTGTTCCCTCTACTTCCACGAGTTTCATCGTGTGACCTTGGATCCGAAAATTGAGAGAATTTTCCAACCCAACATTGGATATTCTTAGCCGATATGTTTTTCCTGTTTAACGTTAACTTCTGTTACAACAACACCAAGTGGTTTTTCTTATGGACTAGAAATATTCCTAACCCGTCTTGCTATATATCTCACCTTGTTCAACAGCGAAAGAAGCACCATTAGCGCCACGACCATTGATAAGGATTCCATCAGGAAATGGCAACATGTGGCCACTGTCAAGAAGGGCTTTCAAGGTCTGTATAAACATTGAGTCGTAAGAGCCTAATCAATCATTTCAACTGATCCCGTTAAGAATTGGGGGGCAAAGCATATAGAAAAGCTCACAGTCTTGCAATTGATAAGGCTTCGTATTTGATTCAAACTACTCAATAAACTTGGATAAAGAAATGCAGTGTAAATGCAGAGATTAGGTAAAATACCGTGTGATTAGCCTTGTACCAATCTCCGATGAGCAGAGTCCAGTCACCAGCAGGATCGTCGAAAGGGACTGGGATTCGGGGCCTGCTGAGAATCCTAATGCCTCCAAACCCACCAGCCGCTTTGTGGAAGGCCAGAGATGGGAAGTAGTAAAAGCTTCCAATTTGATCTTTCATTTGCAGAATGTAAGTGAAGTTTTTCCCAGGAGGAATTGGGCATGTGGTTCCATACACTCCATCTTCATAGGAATTCCTTCTATTCTGGACTCCATTCCTGTACTTTTCAATACATCATATCAATTATCAAGCACCTATGCATCCATACAGATTCAAAGAAAATCTGGAAATTGTCCACACGAGCAGCTCAATTGGTTACTGGGTGGTAGATTATAGACAAGTACACAAGATCGAGTTGTGGCGGCTCAGTTGGTTCCAAAGTGATAGACTTTGGACAAGTTACGTCCAATTTGGTGGGCTCCAAACATTGGTCTTCCTACCTAATGGCCTTAATGGGCTATTCAGTCACCTGATTTATCCCTCCACTATCCTGTCCTTTTTCGGGCAAGAAAATCTGGAAGCTACCCACACGGGCAGCTCAGTTGGTTACTGGGTGGTAGAGACAAGTACACAAGATTGGGTCGTGGTGGCCCAGTTGGTCCTAAGTGATAGACTTTGGACAAGTTACACCCAATCTGGTGGGCTCCAGACATTGGTTTTCATACCTAACGAGCTGTTGAGTCACCCTGATTTATCTCTCCACTATCATGCCCTTTTGTGGGCAAGAAAATCTAGAAGCTATGTTCTCACACCCCCACCCCCACCCCACTCCACCCCACCACCCACCCACACACAATAGATCTATGGCAAGGAGAGCATTGTTCCATTCAATACTATTAATCAACCCATAAATCATGAATAGATACATTAGGACTTACCAAGAAATAAGAAAAGGCTCATCTAGGTTGTTGAACACACTGATGATGAGATTGTCATTGGTGACACTGAAGATATCCGGACCTGGGAACTGCCCATTGATCAGAATACCCTAACAAGAAAGAAAAGCCATCACTTTCTAACATCAAAACTGGCAAACACAGGATTGCTAAATTTCGTCTTTTGTGGGCAAAAACAGCAAAAGCAGATCCAATAAAGACCCCATTTTTACTCGGAAAACAACAAGACAAGAAGGGGGAAGTGGAGAAGCAATTCAAGCAACCTGTTGGGGAACACCAAGAGGGTAAATGGTGCCATAGGTAACAGTCCATGTGAAGAATCTGTAAGGGTCCTCTGCTTGGGCAGCAAGGAAGAGCAATGCCGCCGCAAGTAACGAAACCACTGCATTTGGCGGCGACATTTGGAGTGGGAGAAACTATGCTCTCCTCCTGGGGATTATCCACAATGGGAAGAAACGCTGCAATGCCCGAAAGGGTATATCACGAGAGAGAGAGAGAGAGAGAGAGAGAGAGAGAGAGAGAGAGAGAGATTGTACTGTGGTAGACAAAGGTTCCTTGTAATGGAGAATTTAAAATGGGCGTATGGGGACGACAAGTGCAGAAACAGGGTGGGTCAGAGTGATTTTGACGCCATAGTAGCCGCCAAAGAGAAGGAGAGATTTGCGGTGTTTAGGTATTACAGCCTTAACAGAGTAAAAACTGTTCAAGCTTTCAAATTTGTGGTTTGATCCACCATTTATGGGGGCTGGTTTAAGGCAAGTTTACTCAAACCTCACTTTCAGATAGTGTGATCAGTCTCTATTACTATTTTAATTAGGCGATCAAAAGATTGAACTTTAGTGGTAGCTAGGGCATTGATTCTGTTGGGTATCTGTCGAATTGGTCGAGTTTTCAGTCCTGTTCAATTTGAAACGTGACGTTATATCTTAGGAATGTGATTAAATGGTTAATGTTCACATACTTATCACCAATTGAGTTTAAATAAGATACAATAATCATATAGTCAAAGAATTATGCGATTAAGCGTGTTTGATTTACAATAATAATAATCATGAGTATTTAAAGAAAATTAGTATTCTTTTTGTGTACAATACTTTACTTTAATCGAAATAAAAATGATTAATACACAATAGATTGTTGAAGTGAATGAAATTTACAAATAACAAAAACGAGTTATTGATTGTCTTGGATCCATGTCACTCCAATATGCTGGGGGATTATAAGTGTTTGTTTTTTATAGGTTGAGAAAGTATATATATATTATAGATACTAAAAAGAGTCAAATAGTAAATTTATCTTATGTGTTATCTGACACCCTTTCAATTAAATTTATTGTATATAATTTTTTAATACGATTTATCTATCGAATATAATTTATGAGTTATTACGTATCAATAATAATAATATCTTATTTCATATATAATTTTAAATAATGGTTACAAATTTCACGTGTTAGTTAAAAGTGCGGACCATTAACCTTTTTGTTTCTATCTTTACATACAAACATATATAATTGGCAATGTTTTACTGGCGGGAAATAATTTTTTTAAGAGCGAAGGAAACGGCGTCGGTGGTGGGGCCAACGCGGAGGAGTGGGGCCCGATATGCCTGATGCCAGCCAGGAATGTGTCAGTGAAACAGCACAACGAGGAAAGAACACAGAAACATAGAAACACGATCTAACTCCAAACCTCACATGTCTCCACTTTTTTTTCTATTTATAAATGCAAAGTTGCGTTGCGTAAAGGAAAGATTGCATCCAAGAAAATTAATGTCCGATGCATGTGCAATTATTGCATATTCCAATCTATACCTAAATGTTATGTCCCCATCTCTCATTTCGACTTTTTCTATTTTTTATACAAAAAATTCTAACCGCAATTAATGGGGTTTTGAATTCTGTCATACACCCTAGAATGGTATATGATACTATGCAGCCAAGCATCTTGTGTTCAGATAATATATAATGACATCTCCTATAGATCATAAGATCGAATTTGACTCTAGGTTGAGAAAGTATGTTTGAACAGATACTACAATGTACTCTTTGTGTTTCAATAAGAAGGTATGTTTGAACAGATACTACTCTATAATAGAGTTTAGGATTTTATTTTTTTTTTTTCATATTTTCAATTATACACTTTATAATATAGCCATGTAAGATTTTATATTTTTGTATATATGGGGAAAGAACTAAAGAAGAAACAAACCGAATTGCTCATATATATAAAATACAACCAAATAACGTTAGTTAATAGCTATTTTTGTATATATGGGAAAGAAGAAACAAACCGAATTGCTCGTATATAAAACGCATCCAAATAAAAGTAGTTAAATTAGCCAAAAAAAAAATGATGAAGATCTTGACGAGACTCGTCAAGAAAAAGTAATCTTTTTTATTATTATATTTTTTTTGGAGTATCCAAACATATATATCAAAATTCAAGATGTACACGGGACATACTCGGGCAAGAGGTATGCATGCAACTACATTATAACTAAACATCAAGCCTAAAGCTCACAACCGTAAAAATGAAAGAAAGTTGTGAGTCAAGAAGAGAAAAGATAGGTGGATAAATAGCAAAGAGTTAGTTCCTTGATTTCAAAATAAAATACATTATTGTATACTACATGCCAAAGCCATATTCACAGCTTTGTTGTGTACATATATATATGTGTGTGCTCATCTACTCCTTCTTGATCCATTTAATGGAACATAGGAGAGTAGTATTCATGCTTCTTGGGATGCCTAACCACTATTGTATAGAATCTCATACCCCATTTTGAAAGAAGCAATACAACACATGCTTGCAAATTATCAATAAAATTATAACACGTGACTCTCCATAGAGTTTACATCATTTCTCTTTTAAAAATAGATCTTGAAAGAAAGAAAAAAAAAATGATGATTGACGGTCTTCAAGTTATTCGAGCAAAAAATACATGACTTAACGAGAGATCACTGGTAGCATTTGAAAGTTGGCCATATAAGAATTTTTTAATTGACATGTGGCATAATATTTTATGACCAAGGCTATATTTGACAAACCTAGCTGAAAAGGAGCTGAAGGCTTAAAAGTTAGCTATCAGCTAGGATCTGAAAACTGAAGAGCTGTTATGCTTAAAAGTGTTTGGTAAAATTAATTTTTTGATAAGTTGATAAATGTAAAAAGACAAAAAAGAACATCTTCATAAAATTTATATTAGTTTGTTTACATATTAAAATTTAACATTTTGTATTTAAAAAATTAACATTTTGAATAAAACTATTAGCATAATCATGATCTAGCATCTCATAATGAAGTAGCAATATTGTTACGAATCTTCTTCATTTAATAATAATAATAATAATAATAATAATAATAATAATAATAATAATAATAATATAATAGTAATAATAATAACAATATAATAATAATAATATAATAATAATAATAATAATAATAATAATAACAACAACAATATAATAATAATAATAATAATAATAATAATAATAATAATAATAATAATATTATTATTATTATTATTATTATTTGCGGTGAATGTTGCGGATAAAGGAGAAGAGAAAAGAGTTTTAATTGGAAAATGTAAAAGATGTCATTTCTTTAAAATAATAAGGACAAATATGAAAAAAAAAAAAACGTTAGGGAACTACTAGCTTATTTTGAAACGCTACCCCAAAATAAACTTTTACAGGGCGTTTGGTTGAAGGGATTTTAAATTCCCTTCCCACTTAATTCCCACCTAATTCCAAATGCCACAAAATTCCCTTGTTTGGTTGAAAGGAATTGCAATTCCCCCATTTTCATGGAATTAAAATCCCATGTCCCCCCCGGGTATTTTACAGGGCGTTTGGTTGGATGGATTTTAAATTCCCTTCCTACTTAATTCCCACCTAATTCCAAAGGCCATTAAATTCCGTAGTTTGGTTGGAGGGAATTGCAATTCCATGGAATTGCAATTTCCCAATTTTCATGGAATTAAAATCCCATGTCCCCCCCTGGTATTTTAATTCCTGGGAAAAAAAGATAGTGATGAGTCAAAATTACCCCTTCCTTTTTTAACCTAAAATTAATGTCTAACAATAATAATGGACATTTTTGACTTTATACTACTTATTCCCTTTCAATTCCCATGTATACCAAACATTGGAATTGAAATTCTCAGTAATTCTATTCCTGTCAACCAAACACTGAAATTTAAATTCCCACTTTATTCCCAGTAATTCAACTCCCATGGAATTACAATTCCTTTTCCACATAATTACCCCTCCTCCAACCAAACGCCCTGTTAATTCCTGGGATTTTAGGAAGAAAAAAAGATAGTGATAAGTCAAAATTACCCCTTCCTTTTTTAACCTAAAATTAATGTTTGACAACAACAATGGACATTTTGGACTTTATACTACTTATTCCCTTTCAATTTCCATGAATACCAAACATTGAAATTGAAATTCCCAGTAATTCTATTTCTGTCAACCAAACATTGGAATTTAAATTCCCACTTTATTCCCAGTAATTCATCTCCCATGGAATTGCAAATCTTTTCCCACGTAATTCTCCCTCTCCAACCAAACGTCCTGTTATTTTAAGCTACAAGCTTATTTTGAGAACATTACTAAACAGAGTTAGCTTATTAAAAGCTTAAAATAAGCTATAAGCTCTGCCAAACAGAGCCCAAGTAGTGTGTATATTATTGAAAATAGCCTAATTTTTTAAAGTTTTTTTACACAAAAAATTATAATAATAAATATTTTATGACCAAATATCATAAAAAACTTAATATTAAATACCAACTATTCCCATTTTATAATGTATGAATATATTAGTTAAATTTGTACTCCGTAATATCATCATATTTATATTATATAAAAAATAAATAGTTAAATAGTTATAATATCATCATATTTATATTATATCATCATATTATATAAAAAATAAATAGTTAAAATAAGCCAAGTATTAAGACGCCCAAATTCAACGAACTCATTATCTGAACTACTCGAACTTAAGCTCAACTTGACAATAACTAAAAACATTTGTCAAAATTCAAGTAATTTGACTCGCTTATTACCTTATACAATATGGACGTACATTTCATATTCTTATGGCATTATTACTACAGTCTACACCAATGCAAACTAAGAGCAACTTTAATGACGTTACGCTATTTGTCAAATTGTTGGTGAGTTAGATGAGAGACTGTGTGAAAATATGTTGTAGTAAAGACAATTTTTTCTAACATCTCTAATCAGGTTGTTAAAGTGGATCTAAGTCCGTGAACTGGCCTCGCGATGAGCTGATTAGGGCCACAAAAAAGATGGCCCGCAAAAGAGCAGTCCTAATGGCCATAGCCTGTTAAGACCCGCAGCCCACGGGCCAGACTATATATATATATATATATATATATATATATATATATAGAGAGAGAGAGAGAGAGAGAGAGAGAGAGAGAGAGGAAGGAGTTGTTTGCTTCCTTCAAATGTTTGTGTTTTGTATTGATGTGTGTAATGATTTATGTATTGATATGTGATTATGAACTTTAAATTTTTAATTTGCTTCATTCTTTTGAATTTAAAAACTTTGAAAGTTGAACTTGAACATGATTTTAATATATTTATTGACTTATTGTTAGACTTTAAAGTTGGATTGCAAATTCGCAATGTTAGTATTTTTATTCTTTGTCAATTTTAAAGTTATTTACTTAATTTGACATGAATTAAAAAACAAAACAAAAGCGACCCGCATGAGGCAGCAATTATATTGTGGATTGGGATCCACAAAGCTTTGTGGACCATGGTCCAAAACAGCAGACACTATAGTGTATCTAAACTTACACTGTCTCACGTATTATTTTTATTATATTATTATCAAATGAAATTGCAATTGAATTGAAATGAAATTGTAGTTGTGTTGAAATGAAACTGCAGTATACAAAATGAAACTCAATAACAATTTCACATATTTGAGTGTATATTTTCTAGCAAAACTGTAGTTATATCAAAATGATATTTTATTTGTGTTGAAATGAAACTATAGTGCGTATTTGATGCTTGGACCATAATGTATTGTGGACCGCAATCCACAATATAATTTGCCTGCATGAGGCGAGCTAGGGTTGCATGAACCCTAGCCTGTGGGCCTGACGATCCAATCCGTAAAAGCCCGTCAGAAATTAAGCTCGACCTGGTTGCTTTGACAATACTAAATTCCCCAGGCTTAAAAGAAAAATGGATGGTGCGCATTTCGCACAACAATAACGCTTAACCGGTATTTAAACCACTATTTTTTTCATTTTTTTTCCCGCATTTTCTTCATCTCTCTTAAAAACTGACGATGGACCGTGAAATTACATATATATCCTCAAAGATCACGGTCAACAAACTGTCAAATAGGCGGAGGACCAAATCGTGTTAAAATTGCAAAGTTAAGGACTTAATTGGTTGAAATTGAAAGTTGAAGACCAATTTGTGAATTTAGCTATAGTCAAGGGACCATTTTGGGTATTTACTTTTTTTTTTTTTTTTTTTTTTTTATATGAGAAGGAAGGGGGAGACCCAAAAAGACAAGCGTAAAACTACAACAAACTATGCGTAAATTGCCATGAAGGAAGGCCTGCACTATCGTCTTCAAGCAGAGCGCCAACCTCATCTGGAGGGTCAGTAAGCGACAGGAGGCCATAATCATGCTTGAGGGCCAACTTTGCTAAAGCATCAGCCACTCGGTTCTGCTCACGGTTTATAGCTGATAACTGCCAGAAGTCGAAGGCACGAAGCGCCCTTTTGCATGCCTCAAGAATGTTGTGAGCAGCTATACTGGAGGGTCTCGAATTATTCAAAAACTCCACAGCTTCACTTGAATCACTCTCAAACAGTACCTCCTTGAAACCGCGAGCATATGCTAGTTGAATACCTTTCAAAATTGGCCAAGCTTCGGCTTCGAGAGGAGTGCAACACCCCAACTTGGCTATGAAACCTTCCTTCCAAGAACCAGTCGAGTTCCTGATAACTCCACCACAGCCTGCTTCAAATGAGTGAATAGGGATTGCACCGTCTAAGTTCATCTTGACGATGCCTAGTGGGGGCCTGTTCCAGGCGACTAGTTTCCAAGCTGATGGGATCTCCACCTGTGATGGACCATTCGATCTTGCAAAGGACAAGTTTATCTGAGATACCTGTTGGTCCGTTGGTTGAAAACAAATAATAATCAAATAAAAATTGACTATTATTTTCTGGAAAGAAGGGAAGAAAAGATGAAGAAAAGTGGCTAGTGTTTGGTGTTGGGTTTTTGCAAGAGTCGAGTGAGCACTCTTTCCTTAAAACCTTATTTGCCACCTCCCAAAGATGCTAGGAGCGTTGTGGCCTAGGCTTCCCAGGATAAAACTTGCTAGTGATTCAATGTTTGAGCACTCAAACAAGGAATCCGGCGAGCAAGACACGGTTATGAACACAGTATGGCTAAGAAGAGGAGTAGAAGCAGAATTTTGAGGCTGGAAAACAAAGTTTCGTGCAGTGTTCTTGCTGCCTCTACCCTCTCTGCCTCCCAACCTGGTTGGGAATTGAATTTGGGAATTGAATTCAGAATTGGAATTAATAGACAATTAATTCCGTAACAGATGAATTCAATCCCCTCTCAGAACTTTCGGGTTCCAGACCGTTAGCGTACAGGGTTCGTGGACTTTGTTGCAGAGTGTGTTCGGTTGCCCGCAAGGCCAGCCACCAGGTGCCGCAGGGTTCGTGGACTTTGTTGCAGAGTGTGCACCACAACCTCTCGTGTAGCACGAGAGGTTCGGTTGCCCGCAAGGCTAGCCACCAGGTGCCGGCGGCGCACACGAGCATCTCTGCTAGTTGGAATTTGATTTGCACCCCCCCCCCCCGCGCGAGAGAGCCTCTATGCTATACAATTCTACAAGCTTCAAAAGAGCTCTTGTATTTAAGGGGGGAAAATCTTCATTCCAAAGCAATGTGGGACAAAAGCACACTTTTTCCCTTCATTTTCCAACTCAAATGGGTCTACTTTGAGAATCAATATCTTATTCACCCATTATCCGTTTTGAGCGTACAATATATCAATCTCTTCGTCTCACTACGAAGTATCCGAATCCACTTTGACCCGACCCAAATCGGAAGTGGACCCCACTGATAATTGTACCACAAAATAGCCACTTAACATGCCATTTTATGCCATTTTTAGCTATTTTTTCCAACAATACCTGATAAATAATGAGGGACCGCTTCATCATCAAGGGCTTGGTTGTACCTCTAAAGATGGCTTCGTTTCGCCATTTCCAAAGCCACCATATAGTCACAGCAAAGGTGGTATTGCTACTTGCTGGATTCCTTCCGTGATTCTTCGTGGCAATCCCTTTGTCCAGCCAGCGCACAAGGGGAAGTTGGGACGAGCTTGCGTGAAATTGGGGCAGGACAGACTTCCAGACCTCCTCAGCGAGTGGGCAAAAGCGTAAAACATGATTAGTATCCTCAGCAATGTTTCCACAGAACCAGCAACCGTCATTGTAAGTCTACATCTCATTCGGTTACTTTTATAAAGTTAATTATATGTAAAATATATTGTACACATTATAACACACCACAAAATATATTAATTAGGATCAAACGTTTACCACTACGTCACCAACTATAGCTCATAGCGAAGGTGTACAATTTTATTTTCTTATACCGCCACACATTTTCAAGACGTTGGATGTTGAATTTGATCCTTTACGTACTACTAGCTTCCACCTAACAATTCCTCATCCATTGGGTGCTAGACTTACATTTACCGACCTCCGTCCAACAAAATACACTTTATAGTATACTTGATAGCAGTGTTGAAAAAATCGTTAAGCTTTTCCTCGACGCCCGTTTTATTTTTAATTTTTTTTTTTAATTTGGTAAGACTTGATAATTATAAACTATTTAATACTAAAATATTAATATTACGTAATTAAAAAAACATCTAGAATTGTAAATTGTATAAACATTTAAAGAATCAAAACACAATTCCACAAAGTATCAACTTAGTTCGAAACTTCCAAATCAATTTATAGAATCATAAAAAAAAAAAAAAACAAGCCTAAAAACGGTATCATTTTGAACAATTTAAAATTATTTCGTTCAAAATGATGTCATTTTGTACAAAACAACTCATTAAAAAAACACGAAATATTGTCTAATCAGTCGCCTAAAACACCAATTCCAAAATTTTAGGCTGCCGACCAGCACAATTTTTACAATCTTTAAAATATTTATCAAAATTTCACCACAGTTTTTTTTATTTAGTTTAGAACCATTGATAATCCAATCCCATGAGTAATTAGTTAATTAGTTATATGGGTGAAGTAAGGGTGGCATGCATACATACATGAAACATGAAAGAGCGGCCTGCCATTTCCCATATTTGCGGTTGACGACATTCCCAATTTTCCAGCTCCGATCAATTCCCAGCCAGCTTCTATTATATAAACGTCAGATCAGAAGTAACACAAATCCCCAATTCCAACCTAATTTAGGTTTAATTTCAAACAAATTCAAAAACACACATCTATCCAATTCCAACCTAATTTAGGTTCCAACCAAATTCAAAAAACACATCTATCCATCATATCGATCGACGATGAGTCGTCATCGGAAGAGATCATCATCATCAAAAGCATTAGTGTGTTTCCTCATCCTGATGAGTGTGGTGTCGCCGGCGAGATGTTTTTGGAAGATGCCGCTGGCCGGAGTGATCATCTTCAACCGCCTGCCGTTCGAATCCCCGCACAAACTGAAAGTCCACTGCCGATCTAAAGACAACGATCTGGGGGTTCAAACTATCGCCAAGGGCACGGATTACAGCTGGAGATTCAGCCTGCATCTCCTGGGAAGAACGCTGTATTTCTGCAGCTTCGATTGGGGCAACAAACACATAGTTTTCGATGTTTATACGGAGCCCTTTGCGAAATTCAATTGCCGGAAAACTGGGGCTTTTGGGTGTGCTTGGGTGGTCAGGAAGGATGGGTTTTATATGACTAGTGGCAACAAAGTTCACTCCTGGTAGATAGTACGTAGTTGCTTTACTATGCATACATTGTAATTATTTAATCAATTTTCACTAATATTATATTATATTTTCTATATTCGGGGTCAGTTTTGGAGGATTATTATTGGTGTTGGTGTTAAATGAGGGTTAGTTTGAATCTCTTTTAAACTCATGTGAAGGAATGGGTTCGAGACTTATTTTTAAGACCGGATTGATTGTGAGAATTTAAGTTGATCATAAGATATAAGAGTCTAATTGTAGGATTCAAGTGGGTCAATAGATGCTGAATTCGTTCTTTAGTATTATACGAGGAGGAGGAGGAGGAGTTGGTTTAACTTAATTGTTTTTTCTAAATTCATATAGGAGCCATTTTAATTTTCGGAGGTCAGGATTATTATATTGTTGTTAAACGACTTGGCTCGGAATTGAATTTTTATTAGGCTAATTAAGTGTGCAGACTTTTTTTATTTTTATTTTTATTTTTATCTTAAGACTTCATGTGGAGTCCTATAATTTTGTGGAATTTCTCTTATTATAAGCTCGAGTCAGTTTGATTTTTGTTTTGTTTTTTTTAAGGATTGTTGTGTTAAATGAAACCTTTTCTACTGAATATTTCTTAGGCTCAATGTGGCGTGGGGCTTATTTTTAATGCGTAGACTAGACACTCATTTTTTTGTGGGATTTCTCTTATTACGAGAAGTCAGATTGACTTGTTTTTCTAGACATACATACTCTAGATTCATTTTTTGGATTGAAGGATTATATTATTGTTGTTAAACTTAGCTCAGAAGTTTTTAATTAAATTTTTTTTGGAGTGGAGTCATTTAATATTTCTTAGGGGATGTATTCAATCATGACTTTCATAAAGTTTTAAAAACTTTTATAAACTTTAAAAGTTTGGAGGTATTCAATTAAAACTTTTAGGGGGCGTTTGGTTCAGGTTATATAACATAACCAAGGGAATGTGACATTCCAATGCTCACATTTCTTTGTTTGGTTCACATTATCTCAAGGAATCTAACATTCCCCAGGAATGTCACATTCCCTCCACATAGGATTTTGAAGGGAATGTGATTCCCTTCAATTTCTAAGGTTATGTAAGATAATCTTGGTTATGTTAGTTTATTACACACACACACACACATATATATATAATTATTTTTGTAATTATATATTTTTTATTTTTATTATGTTAGGTTAGCATATAAAATAATTTTGTTTCTCAAGTTTAATATTTTAGTTAATATTTTAAAATCATGTAATTATATATGATACCGTTATCTTATTTATTTATTTTAATTTTTAAATTTATTAAAATATATAAAAATATGTTAAGGATATTATAGTGTGTGAATAAAAGATAACCTTAAACCAAACATGATTATATTACATACTCCAATTTTAACCAGGAATCTAACATTCCAGTAATCTAACATTCCCAGCAATCTAACATTCCCTAAGGTAATCTGACATTTCGTGAACCAAACGACCCCTTAGAGAGTCTTTAAAAGTCAGGCGGTATTCAATTAAGATTTTTAAAGAGTCTTTAGAAGTCATGTGGTATTCGATTAAGACTTTTAAAGAGTCTTTAAAAGTCATGTGGTATTCAAAAAGTTATGAACTTTTGTAGACTTTTTTAATTTTAAGACTTTTGTAGACTTTTCCTTCTCAAATATAAATAATTGAAATCCAACCATCAATCCCAAGATTTCAAATTTTCTTTCTAACAACTTTGAATGTTTTCTCTCTCTATTTAAACTCTATTTTTTCTCCATATTTAAACTCTATAAACCTATCTAAATTCAATAAAATTATTTTTTTCTTTATTATCCTATATTTTCCTCATACCTAAACTCTACCAATTTTTCCCTCTCCTAAAATTTATAATCTTCATCTAAAAATTCGAAATAATATTATTTTTACTTCAGTATTGCTTGTTTATATTGATTTTTATTTTTTTTCTATGAGTTTTTTATCCCTAACTTTCTCTAATTCTCCCTAAATACATGAACAAAACAAATTTTTCATCGTCAAATTTTAGTATATGTTTCATAATATTCATATAAATAATTATATATTTTGATTTTTATTCTTTTTTATGTTTATATTCGTAATATATATTTTTCCTTTTCTTTTAACAAAAGGTTATTACAAATAGCGAATTACTGTTCGCAACAACAATTTGGGGTTGCAAACAGTAGCACCTTGTTGTTGTTTGCAGTCTCAAATTGCTATTGCAAATAATAGTTCTTTGCGTGATGCCTAGCAATATATCAAATATAATTATATATATATATATATATATATATATATATATATATATATATATATATATATATATATATATATATATATATATATATATATATATATATATATTATTAATATTAGATTTTTATTTTTTTTATTTTATGCAACTTGTAATTATATTTTTAAATATTTTATTTGATCAAGTCTTTTATTATAAATTTTATTGTTCAATAAATTTCTAATTAAATAGTTTTTTTATGTATATTAATAATATATATAAGTAATTAGCGTATAAGTCTCAGCATACTATGGATAAAAATAATAATGTTGAGAATGTTGATGTGGGTGAAGAACTATTTAATAAGAAGAATTTTATGATATATTATAAATTTTTTTTGTAAGAAAATTGTAAATGATAAGAATCAAAATCATTGAAGGTTTGTAAGGATGTATTCAATTTAGAATTTCAATGACTTTTGTAGACTTTTTAAAATAAAAAGTTGATAAAAGTCCATGAATGTTTTTTATATAGACTTTTATAGTCTTATAAAGTTTTAAAAAGTTTTGAATGACTCTATGAAAGTCAATCAAAGTTTATTAAAATCTATCATTTTAAAAGTCTTTAAAACTCTACAAAAGTCATGATCGAATACACCCCCCTTAGACTCAATGACACAGAGTCCTTTTGTGGGATTTATTTTAGAGTAAATACCTAAAATGGTCCCTCGACTATAGCTAAATTCACAAATTGGTCATCGATTTTCAATTTCAACTAATTAAGTCCTTAACTTTGTAATTTTAACACGATTTGATCCTCCGTCTATTTGACCGTTTGTTGACTGTGATTTTTGAGGATACATATGCAATTTCATGGTCCACCGTCGGTTCTTTAAGGTTCCGTTTGCATTTTCAGACTGCACTCTAGTTGAGTTCGTACCAAAGCGAAGAAGACGATGTGTTTCCGAAACGGTGCAATGTCATCCTGGAGGCCTCCATGTGCTCCGACGAGAGCTGCAGGTTCTTCTGGAGATCGTCAATGACGGCGCAGCCGCCAGCGATGATGCAGAATCGAGGCGAATGATGCAGAATCGTGAAATTACATGTATATCCTCAAAGATCACGGTCAACAAACTGTCAAATAGACGGAGGACCAAATTGTGTTAAAATTGCAAAGTCAAGGACTTAATTGGTTGAAATTAAAAGTCAAGGACCAATTTATGAATTTAGATATAGTCGATGCACCATTTTGGTATTTTCTCTTTATTTTATTACAAGGTGTCAGTCTGACTTGTTTTTCTAGACTCTGCGTGAAATTATTTTAACTTGTTTTTTCTTTGACGTGTGACATGTATTATATATTATTCAAATATGGTTATGACTTTAAAATAAATCGGATATATAATCTTGTACAATTTATATATATATATATATATATATATATATATATATATATATATATATATATATAACCAATAAAAATATTTTTTTTTAAAAAGAAGTTAATTCATTAATCATAGGCTGAAACGTTTACAATAAAGATCAATGGAGTGGTTAAACATTCCTTACCGTTAGACATAGAAGCAACTTTTGTAACAATGCTAAAGAAAACATGATTCGCAAACTGTTTCACAAGTTTAATTTGAAGCTGGATTCTTTTGAGAAACTTAAAACTTTTTTAATGATTTGGTCAAATGTATCCAAGACTGACAGTGGTTGAATAATCTTGCATACCACTTGAAATTAATATCTCTTTTTCATTGTCATGTTTCACCCAGAATAAAATTTACATACACTATGACCAGTTTTATCGACAGACTTGTCATTTAATTTTAATTTTTTTGTACGAGATTATTCCGTTCATGCCAAATCGTCCCCCACTTTTGCATATGAAAGTCCGGACAGCCATAAACCATGCATCTATATATATATATATATATATATATATATATATATATATATATATATATATATATATATATGCAGTAAAACATAAGATCATCTATGAGATGAGATGATGAGACTATCGTTTTGTTTGTTATTATTGATTATCCTTAGTGTCTTGTCGCCGACATGCCTGTCGAGGGAAATGCGCGCCGAGGTTGATATCCAGAATAAGCTAGCTTTCCGGCGAGCTGAAATTTCACTGTAAAAGTAAAGGAACCGATCTGGAACCTAAAACTGTTTCTAAAAACGCAGAGTTTACCTGGAAATTTGGGTTGCATATTGTGGGCAAAACCATTTAATTTATACCTGCGGCTTTGACTGGGGAAACAAACATGCGACTTTCGATGTTTTCGATGAAGATTTTGCCAAGGCCAACTGCCCCACCTATGATTGTGTTTGGGTTGTCAAGGAGGATGGGTTGTATATGGGAACCAAGATATATATTGCAACATTGGAAGTAGCTAGCTAGCTATCTTAAGGGTTATCGTAAAAATTACTCCTTTGTGGTTCTGTCCGATTAGAGTGTAAAGGCGTTTGGGTATTGTTACGTTCAATCCGTTTCACAATTAAGATCGTATACCCGTATGGGTAGCTCAACTGGTCACAGAGGTGAAACTTTAGAAGAATGACCAGGGATCGAGTCTTACCAGCGGCAGTGTGGGAGCAACCTCTCAAAGTGAGGGCGGTTCCTTGTGCGCAGTGAGCACGGTCTAGTCTTTGTGGTTCAGTTGAGTTACCATGATTTACATCCTCCCAAATGCTCTGTCGGATCGGGGTGTGGGGGGCCCTTAGGTAGGGTTAGGGTTCAACTAGAGGAAGAATTAAGATCTTATAAATAAATGTTTTATTATATATATATCCAATGATGTGTACTAAATGTCCGCATGGGCAGTTTAGTTGGTCAAAGGAGTGAAGTTTAGAAAGAATAATCAGAGATTGAGTCTCACCAGCGGTAGTATGGGAGTCGGGAGATGCTTTATCGGATAATTTGTTCAATTTGCAGGTTTTTCCCGGGTCACCCAATTTTTTTTTTTTTTTAAACTTTGTCTCCAGCTAGCGGAGACGAGGTTTTTTTTAATAGAAAAAAATAATTTTAGTTTATTTTAATTATTTAAATTAAATTATTTTTAAAAAATATTTTAAATTGGGTGATCTGTTAGAAAGGGAAATTCTGCAAATTGGACAAATTCATTGAAATATGTTAGTTTGGGGACTCAATTGTAGTTTTTTTGAGTACGGTGGCCTAATTGTATTATTTTGTGCGGTTTGATAGCCTATTTGACCCTTATTCCTAACATAATCTATACTATATATAAAAACAAAATCCTGAAATTTTAACTTTCCGCCCAATTCCTAAAAAATTTCTCTTCCTAATAAAATATATTGATTTATACTTTCCCATTCGTAAAATAATTATGCTTTAATATTCTATTCTAATATTATAAAATAGTGTAATACAATCTATACTATATATAAAAACAAAATCCTGAATTTTTAACTTCCCACCCAATTCCTAAAAAATCTCTCTTCCTAATAAAATATATTGATTTCTACTTTCCCATTCGTACTAATAAAATATATTGATTTCTACTTTCCCATTCATAAAATAATTCTGCGTTAAAATTCTATTCTAATATTATAAAATAGTGTAATACAATCTATACTATATATAAAAACAAAATCATGGAATTTTAACTTCCCGCCCAATTCCTAAAAAATCTCTCTTCCTAATAAAATATATTGATTTCTATAATAATTCTGGGTTATAATTTTATTGTAATATTATAAAATTGTGTAATATTATTCCTATTCTAATCTATATCTATTTTATATATCAGTGTTGCAAAAATCGTGTCGCTGGCCGCGGCGAGGAAGGCCGGAATCGGCCTCCTCAGCGGCCGCCTCGCTGGCTGAACCGGCCTTTAATTTTTATTTTTTATTTTTAAAGTTGTAAAGTGTCAAAAGTTCGGCAAGGCATAACTTTTGACTCCGTTGTCCGTTTTGGACAAATGTTTTCTTGAAATCGCGTATTTTTTCGATATCTATCCACCGCAAACTGCCGTAGGCGGTTTGACCCACCAATTTCTAAAAAAAATACTTTATTAAAGAGTTTCTAAGAAAAAACTATGAGAACCTTATGTTTTATTAATGAATTTTTAAAATTTTTAATTAAACAATTGTCCCGTGCATTATTTAATAATCTTTCTTTATAATTGGTCAAATTATTTAATTATGGTAAATTTGGGAATAATTAATGATGGTAATAGAAATCCTAGAAGAATATAGAATTGAACAATATTTAATTATTGTTATATTATTATTGTGACTCACGGAATACAAGAGTTAATGTCATTTTTGGTCCTAGACTTATTGGGGCATTGACACTTTTCATCCTCCATAATAAAAATTGCCACTTAGTAGCCACGGTTATTGATCGTTGGACAGTTTTGATCCTCCGTCAATGACGCCGTTTGTTGACCGTGAATTAGAAGGGTTTTTTCTATCTTTTTATGTTCTAATCCTTGTATTTCTCCAACCATTGGTCACTGCTACATCCATTCTTCAAACTGAGGTTATCCACTTTAGTCCTTTCTAACATTAAGAAACCATCTTCGCCCAACTAACAATCACGAATTTTACATTTGACATCAATCTCAAGATAATGGAAACAAGTGCAGTTGGAATAGAAAGGGCGTTAGTCCATGCCTGTGGAAATTTTGTCGAGCATACAACATAACTAGCAAAGTCAGGAATATCACCCAACCCCTCCCCTAACCTTTCTGCATCAACTATAATAGGTATGCCCCTACTCTTTGCCTCCTGCACTACAATCAAAGCAGTCTCATGCAGCCTTCCATCTAAGTAGACAATATTTACTCCAAGCGCTGAAGACAATTTTGATTTGGGTATGTAGACCCTCAGATATCATGGGTGGATATCCTGGAGTGAAAATGCACGTGCGAGTTTTTTTTTTTTTTTTTTTTTTTTGGTTGTCAACAATGACATATGTGAATGGTGAGTTTCCTCCTTTGGACACCACAATAAAAGATGTATCAACACCATTCCTTTCAAGCTCATCAAGTATTCTTTCGTCATGCGAGTCATCAGCAACCTTAGATATGATCCTTGGATTCAGACCAAGACGAATTTTATCATCCGGGTTTTATCAAAGCATTGCCATTGTTACCACCTCCTTGAACCTCAAAGCTGGTGCTCTGAAATTTATCATCCGGGTTGGGGAATGAAGCTACAATAGCCAGGAAGTCAACACCGGCTATTCCAACACCTCAGACAATGCGATTTTTGGGGAGCGGCGGATTCCACATTTTCAGCTTGAAACTTCAATGAATTTCAGGTAGAATAACTGAGTAGAGTTTTTGAGGTTGTGCACCAAGTAGTTGTGGTCAGAGAGAGAGAGAGAGAGAGAGAGAGAGAGAGAGATGGGAAGGATATTTGTGGTCAATATGGAAGGGAGAACTTACAGGTGCAAATTCTACATCACGCCATCTACAACTACAACTGCTATTTACCATAGGAGGGTTCGCCGACCTGCTGCCCTCTCTGCTTCGCCGGAACCAAAAACCACTGGTGAAGGCCCCAACCTCGCCGGATCTGTTGCTGCACCGCCAGATCTGCCTTACTGTTCCATTGCCGGAAGGAGTTACTGCCTCGTATGCTCGCCGCCGTACCCACAACTCGCCGGAGAAGAACCTCGCTTCTACTCACTACCGACGGTTACTACTTAGCCGCCAAGTCTCGCCATCTCGCCTCACAGGAGTCACAGCAGCGCTGGTCTAAACAAGATTAGAAGAATAAGACATAAAAAGACAGAAAAGCCCTTCTAATTCACGGTCAACAAACGGCTTCATTGACGTAGGATCAAAACTGTCCAACGACCAATTACAGTGTCTACTAAGTGGCAATTTTTATTATGGAGGATGAAAAGTGCCAATGCCTCAATAAGTCTAGGACCAAAAATGGCATTAACTCAGGAATACAGTACAAGAATATTTAATTATGGTTATATTATTATTGTGCCTCACGACCATTATATACTAACAGTACTTGAAAAGAAACTAATAATAATAATAATAATAATAATAATAATAATAATAATAATAATAATATAATAATAATAATAATAATAATAATAATAATAATAATATAAGTGGTAATAATAATATCTAAAAGTAATTAAGTGTTAATAATAATAGTAAGAATATTAACGTAAGAGTTGTAACATAGAATAAATTGTAATAATTAATAACTATAGTCTAGGATTAAATTTGGAATTGTCAGGAAAGATAAACGACCTCTGGTGAAATTAACTCTTAAATAATTATATATCAATTTAAATATTCTTAATATATTACAACAATTCCATTCCGTGCATCACACAGGTGAAAATACTAGTTTGTCAAAATAACAATTTATACACCTCCACACCCCTCTCCCCCCCACCCCCCACCCCCACATCACATGTCACACTACTACAAAAATAGCATATAGCCTCGAGCTTATCACGTTGGTTTTAATAAAACTGCCATTAAAACATTAAATAAAAAGGTTTAAAAAAATATTTAAAAAATCCGACATCATTAATAATTACAGATTTTTGTTTAAACTTATTGTAAGGTTGTATAAATAATTAGTATATTTTTTATTTTTTTCTTATTAAATATTTGACGTAGGTTTTCATCCGCCAACATCACCGACCGCCACTCCGCCACCACCGCTGCCCGCCACTGGTCAAGCATTTGCGTCCTAAAATTTATTTTTTTGCATTGCCTCTAGATGAAGATATATGACCATTACATTGGCTTTCATCCGCCAGCATCACCGACCGCCACTCCGCCACCACCGCTGCCCGCCACTGGTCAAGCATTTGCGTCCTAAAATTTATTTTTTTGCATTGCCTCTAGATGAAGATATATGACCATTACATTGGCTTTCTTGATTTGAGTTTGATGAAGATGGCGGTTGAAACTCAAAAGAATGAAAAGTTTTGCTCTACATCAACGCCTAGTCAAATAATAATATTACACATATGATGCCATTTGAATTTTTATATAAGGTGTTAATTGTATCACATTAGGCACTCTTTAAAGGAAAAGTCTAACATTATATTATTTTTGTGCATTCAACACATAACATTTTTACGAGTTTAGGTGTTCATTCCGTTGTTGAAATTCACTCGAGTCTGAAGACCCTTATACAGTTATACATCTAAACCCTCAATTAAGAGTTAAACTATTCAAGTCTAGCTTTCAATTGGAGATATATTTTGTTTATGATAATATTCAAGAGCGAAAATTCAAAAAATTTAACCCAGAGATATTGAACAATCATATTTCGTATTTCATTTGTAATCAAATTCATAGTGTTATCAATGCACTTATAAACATAATTTTAATTTTGCATAATTGTTTTTACAATCAACTTAAATTAAACAACTAATTTTATAAAAATATTTCTAATCCAAATAATTATCTCAACAGATTTAAGCTTTGTTTAACAATAAGCTGTTAACCATTAGCAAATTGTGTTGACGAACAACTTGCTAGTAGTATTAGCTATGTGAAGATGCATTTAGTAAAATTAGCTAATTGTTATAAATATTATATCTATTATGGACATTATTATATAGTATAGTATTGTAACGGTTGTCATAATTATGTAATTATCTCTCATTATTGCTTCCGTTAATTACCTTGTATGTATATATACTCCATACTTGTTGTATAGAATAATGAATGATGAATAAGAAGATCTCTCTCCATTCTCTGTATTTTCTTTCTCCCTGCTATTTGACTTTACAACACGTTAGCCAATACTTGATTTTGATTAGATACTTATACAAATCAATATATAATGGGTTACTTGAGTATTGGCTATTATTTTTATATCCAAGTCCCAAAACTGGGGATCGTTATGCCATGGAACCGTGTTCACCATTCATGGTGAACACGGTCCCAACAGTAACAGTGCACCGTTATTTTTTTTTTCCTTAATTAACCGCGCGACTTTTTTTCTCCATTTTCACATTTCGCGGTTTCACTTCTTCTTCGCGCAAGCTTCTTCAACATAATCTCATAAAAAGAAAATTCATAATTTCATAACTGCACATTCATAAATCCATGCCTGCACATTCATAATTGCATGGATTTATGAATGTGCAGTTATGGAATTTATGAATTTTATTTTATGAGATTATGAATTTACAGTAAATTCATAATTTCATAACAGAAAATTCATAATATAATAAATGTTTTTCTTTTACGCGATCGGTTCATATTTCGTCGACCAATCCTTCCCAATTCACATCTTTGTTGAAAAAATTTCTTTTGTAATTCCTTCCATAAGGATTCAGAAAATATTGGATCCCCGTCTACGCAAGCAAATTGTTGATAAAATTCCAAAATGGCGTTTTCTTTTGACCCAATTTTTTTTTTCTCCTTATCACTTAGAAAAGATAAAAAAAAAAATTTCAGGATAGTAGACATTCTCTAGAATTTCTCTTAGATTCGACCCCATAACTGATGATAGAACTAGAATAGATATTTTTTGCTTCCTACTCACACGAGCTCATATCCTTGCTTTCCTATCAATTTCTAATTCTGATCTCCCCCCCCCCCCCCCCCCCCCCTATGATATTATTGTGCCGATATAGATCGAAATTCCATTATGAATTTTCTGTTATGAGATTATGAATTTACAGTACATTCATAATCTCATATAAGAAAATTCATAATCTAACCAAACGCGCGCCGTTAATACCACATTAGCGTTTTTTTTTCCCGTAAAAACGGCACCGTTTGGATCCGTGTTCACCATTCATGGTGAACACGTTTCCAGGGCATAATTTTAGCAAAACTGGTTGTACTATATTTACCCCCATTGTCCTAATAATAAAGATTGTATCACTCAAATGATAAAATAATATATAATGAAATCTTTTGACTAAGATATTATGGTGTCAATACTCTAGAAGAGTCGCGAGATTATTATAAAGTATATTCGTTCAATTGACAATTGTACATATTCATTTACAAAATTCCTCTATACATTTTGAAAATTTAATGTATAGGACATCAAGATTGTTATCTTGAGGGGAGTATAATTTTACATAAATCAATCCTGAAGATTGATGATTAACAGTACAGTTGTACTTTTTTTTTCTTAGTTAAGTTTTTCATTTTCTTTTGTCATTTTCCAAACGGTTTAAAATATTATCATTAGAATCATATCTTTTCAATACAAATGTTTAGCTAAACATTGATGCATTTCCTTATATGTAAAATAATACAACTGGATAAGAGATATTCTTATCATTAGAATCATATCTTTTCAATACAAATGTTTAGCTAAACATTGATGCATTTCCTTATATGTAAAATAATACAACTGGATAAGAGATATTCTTATCATTAGAATCATATCTTTTCAATAAAATTGCTTAGCTAATCATTGATGCATTTCTTTATATATGTAAAATAATTTCCTTGATCATAAAATTATTCTTATTATTTCAATCATATTTTATATATATATATATTGTATTGATTTCTGCCTTTTTGAAGATATATAAGATTAATCTAATTTATTTCCAATCAAGTCTATCTTATCTCATGAGAAAATTATATATTGTTCTTCACTTGCACCAAACCATCCACTTCACCCCACCATCCCAATCAACATGAGTTTTCCCTGCACAAAAATAGCTTTTTATTTACTCACAATTTTATGCTTTGTTGCAATACAAGTGCAAGCTAACCCAAGAAAGGTCATTCGAATCTATAATTTTATCCCACTAAACAACCCTATCCAACCTCCATCAATCTTGTATTTATATTGTAGGTCTAAAGAGAACGATCTTGGGCTTCGGACCTTAGTCGAAAATCAAGAGTTTAACATTCGTTTTCGCGTTAATATTTGGGGTACCACTCTATATTTGTGTAATTTTACGTGGGGAAGTCGTATCCAAAGCTTTGAGGTATTTGATGCGAAAAATCATGATTGTGATGATGAAAGATATTGCAATTGGCAAGTAAAGTCCGATGGTTTCTACTTTGCTAAAGGAGAATTTCCTAAGAATTCTGATTTTTCAAAGAAATTTGATTGGAATCAATATAGGTAAGTGTGTACTACTCATCAATATCTTTAAAAAAAATATGTATGTATATGATTGTTTAGATTATTGCATCGATAATGTCTAATTCAGTTAAGTTGATTTAAATTTATTATTATTGTCATTTCAAATATGTATAAAATATAATTTTTGCATAAAAATATTGTATATCATATATTCAAAATATCTATGACAAGTTATTGTATTGGTGTAAAATAAAACTTCTAATTTGATCAATTCTTCTTGTAACACAATCAACTTGTAATTCTACACAACTTGAATAGTTTTTTTTTTTTTTTTTTTTTTTTGTTTTGTTTTGTTTTGTTTTTTGTTTTTTTTGTTTGTTTTTTTTTTTAATGTTTTTTGGTTTTTTTTTTTGGTTTTTTTTTTTTTTTTGTTTTTTGCAGCGAAAGACACGTGAGCGGAGAGCCCACATTAAGTGATCCTACGGATGAAAGCTCCTCTATCCTCAGCATGAAGAAGATCTCTTAAGCAACAAATTGAATAGTAATGATGCACACAAAATAAATTAAAGAATAAATGGGTCCCCACGCGCGATCAGAAAGAATGAGTTCTTGGATCATGTGCAAGCGGAACATGAAATGGAATTTTTTATTTTTTAAATTGCTTCGCTAGTTATAATATTCAACATTAATTGTGTTATGTTTGTCATAATTGGTTGGTGTATATATATATATATATATATATATATATATATATATATATATATATATATATATATATATATATATATATATATATATATATATATAGGCTTCGAATCTGGTGCAACCCTTATACTAGATGAGATCATGAGATCTCATGATATCCATTGATTCATTTTCCATAAATGGTTGAGATTATAAGAGATTGTGAAAATAATTAAGGATATATTTAAATCAAAAAGATTAAATAGTAATTGTAGATATATGTTTAATTATGGATATAATTCAATTGGAATCTTAAACATTCATTGTATATTATGTTTAATGAAAATTGATATTTTAAATTATTAGGGACCCTATGAATGGTAATAATTAATTATATTTTGTACATCTGAAATTTTAAATTATGGGAAATTTTACGACGATGTGTGCGTGTGTGTGGAATAGTGTGTGCATTTTATAGTTTGTCATGGTGTACACCTCTTATTACAGAAAACCGCACACGTCATTCCACACACGCGCACACACCATCGTAAAATTCCCCACAATTAAAAAAAAAAAACACACAACAAGCCCAATACTATATCTACGTTTCGCACACGCCCGAAACTAGTAAAACACAAACCAAAATGTACATGCATGTATCATGAAACGCACATACCAAAATGCATTATTTTATGAAAAAAAAACCAGCACGCCATGATGTACGAGCCATGTTACAGTAAAACGCACACACCATTCCACACCCACGCATACACCGCCGTAAAATTCCAAAGAAAATCACTAAGAGAGAGAGAGAGAAATATTGATTAAGGAGAGCTGAAATAACGCTACAAATTTTTATAAACATGGAAATAAATGAAATGGAAAGTAATAAATATAGTGTTTAAGGACAAAAAGACCCATGCTTAATCTAAAATCAGTATAACATGGGATTCAAGTGGTAATCAATCTGAATTGTCAAAAAATTAAAATCAACGATCAGTGAGTGTGCTCACGGGCTCTGCTGACTAGGGGGTGTGCATCGGATTCAAAAAAAAAAAAAAAAATATATATATATATATATATATATATATATATATATATATATATATATATATATATATATATATATATATATATATTGGTTCCTGTAAGAACAGGTCTTCTCGTGCGGTCAGTGCGGCATACACCATTAGGTATGCATAAATGCACTATATAGTGTTCAAGAATACACCAGAATGAAATGCAAAAAATTGCACCACACAAAAAAATAAAATACACCACGTACACATAATGGCGTATTTTCGAACATTGTGGTGCATTTATGCATACCTAATGGTGTATGTCGCACTGACCGCACGGGAAGACCTATTCTCACAGGAACCTGACCCTATATATATATATATATATATATATATATATATATATATATATATATGTTGTACTACAAAGTGTTTTAATACAAGTAATGAAGCAGAAATAAAATTTGATCCCTAATCATACTATTATCAAGTGTTTTATCAAGTGTTTGATTCTAATTCCCATGTGCGAACCAAACACATCCTTAACAAATTTTCACTCTAGCTAGCTTTTGGTTTGCTTATATGGTAGTATAATAGTATTTTAGAGAATTATAGTTTTCGTTCTTGTATTAAATTATTACTTGTGTAAGTTGTGTTTGGTCTTCAAGTGTTTATTGGACCTTTTTTCTCACAACGTATTTATGCCATTGAAATAAAAGGTAGCTTACTTTTTGTTATTATGATTATTATAGAGGTTGACAGTGAATGACGAAGAGTAAGAGATTTCTGGAGTTGGAATAATAATTTTGGGGATGTATGTTAAAGTGTTAGGGTGAAGTTGTAGTATTTAATTATTAGCTAGTGTAATGTGTTTAAATGTCTAGCTTTCTGAAATTTGTTTTAAAGATAGTTGAGAATGTTAAAATTTTCATTGTTTTGAAAGGAAGAACACAAATGCATTAATAATGAATCAAATGGGAAATATAGATTGGTGGCAGTGTGGCACAAACAACCACGACCTTAGGACAGACAAAGAACTAACTGTTCGTGCTAGCACATGAGTCACATGATTCAATTTGCTGACCTCCTAACATGATGAACAGACACGTTCCCGATGTCATAACTCGACATTGCTTGACTAATAAACCAACATAAGAAAGATGTAAAGAGTTCGAACAAAAATTAAGACAATCTGATTCAATAACTACAACATCAATGTAATTTTGAGAATAACCTAGCAGTGTCGCCACATCCTTGTCTCTCCAAAACAATGCAAGACCACCGCCTAAACCAGCACTACAAGAAAAATGCACATAGACAACATTAGAAAAACAACAGTTTTTAACAAAAGTGTTGTCTTTTGTATAAAAGACAACATTTTGGTCCAAAACCGTTGTCTTTGACGCAACAGTTTTGTCAAAGACAACAGTTTTTACTTAACCGTTGTTATAAGTGTGTTGTCTTTGTGCATTTTGAGAAAAGACAACACTACAACGACAACGGTTCTTTAAAATCGTTGTCTATGTGCGTTTTTTTTTTTTTTTCTTTAAGACAACAGTTTTATTTAACCGTTATCTTTGATATGTTGTCTTTAAGTGTACTTGAATAAACAACACTACAAAGACAACGATTTTGTAAAACCGTTGTCTTTGCGCATTATTATTTTTAAAAAAGACAACGGTTTTATTTAACTGTTGTCATTTGTGTGTTGTCTTTAATAGCACTTGAATACACAACACTACAAAGACAACAGTTTTATAAAACCGTTAGTTGTCGTTGCACGTTCTTTATTTTTTTATGACAACGGTTTTATTTAACCGTTGTCTTTGGTATGTTGTCTTTAAGTGTACTTGAATACACAACACTACAAAGACAACGATTTTGTCTTTGCGCATTATTTTTTTTTTAAAAGACAACAGTTTTATTTAACCGTTGTCATTTGTGTGTTGTCTTTAATAGCACTTGAATACACAACACTACAAACACAACAGTTTTATAAAACCGTTGTCGTTGCACGTTCTTTATTTTTTTAATTAAGACAACGATTTTATTTAACCGTTGTCTTTATGTGTATTTGAATACACAACACTACAAAGCAAGAAGAATAATAACCTTAACATACTAAACTCGAATTAATGACTCGAATCAGATACCATCAATTTGCAATTGCTAACATCAAGACCAGAAACCAGCAAGCTTAATAATGACAAAAGAAAATGACTAGAAAATCATTTTCCTTCACAATTTATAAACTCCTGCCTAAAAACCAAAGATTAAAGAAACACTTGTGAATCAACTTCACCTAAATAGCAGAATAGGATGTCCTACCAAAATTCCATACTTGTGACAAGTTTCAAATCACAGGATTTATGATAACAAAGCTATATATAGTCATCATGCACAAACAAACCAAATTAGATAGAGAATCACAAGTCTAAAATAATTTGCACATATATATATATAATAACCAGTGTTGCAAAAATTCCGCCTAGGCGCCCGTCCACCGATTAGCTATTGTTCTCTTTTTCTTTTTTCTTTTTTCTTTTTTAATGGATTATTTCACTCAATTGTTAAAACTCTAGATTTTTTTAGATTAAAATTTAATATTTTAGTATTAACTATTAAAGTATTAAATAGTTTATAATTATCAAGTCTTAAAATATTAAAAAAATTTAAACAAATTTTTAAAAAATTAAAAATACACAGATGCCTAGGCGCCGATTAATCGCCACCTAGACACTAAGCGCCTAGCGATTTTTTCAACAATGTATATAATATACAAGCAGATACAATTCAAAACCAAGAGAAGCACTTTTTGGGGAGGAAATCACACTTATAGTCCTTTAATTATTGTCTGTTATTAAATTTCGTCCACAATTGTCAATTTTTAAAAAATTTAATCCTTCAATTGTTTAGCACCAAAGCCACTGAGTTGGCAACCTTTAAAACAATTGAAGGACTAAATTTATTAAAATTGACATTCGGGCTCTAAACTTCATAACTGGCAATAGTTGAAGGACAAAGTGCAATTTCTCCACTTTTTTCATATCATAAAATAGAACTACCTGTTTAAAAAATGTATCTTACAATAATTAAGGGTGCTTTGAGACATAAACAGAATGGAGAGGCATTAACTTGTTTGGTGCCCATATAATCTTATAAATCTAAGGTTTTTAATGAGGCAGCTAATCTAAAATAAGAATACAAATACATCATGTACTCTTTTCTTCAACTAATTTTTCCCACTGAGTTTTTCTAATGAGGTTTTTAACGAGGCATGAGTATGATATAGTAATAACAATGAGAAAAGTTACAAAATAATTGCTTAAATGGACAAACTCCAAAATCCTGAAGATTATGCAAATTGCGCCCTGAAGGCTTATGGTCGTACTTTTTTTCCCTTAACTAAGTTTTCCCCACAGGGTTTTCTTAAGTTAAGGTTTTTAATGAGGCGACTAATACAATATATGTTTTTAGATATATTATGTACTCTTTTCTTCAACTAAGTTTTTCCCACGTGGTTTTCCTAGTGAAGTTTTTAATGAGGCATGAATATATTTTCTATTGTACTCTTTTCTTGTCTAGGTTTTTCCCACAGGGTTTTCCTAGCAAGTTTTTGACGAGTCAAGATAGTGGTCAAATAATGTCCAAGGGAGAGTGTTATAAATATTATACTTATTATGGACATTATTATATAGTAATAATAGTATTATAACGGTTGTAACAATTATGTAATTATCTCTCATTATTGCTTCCGTTAATTACCTTGTATGTATATATACTCCATACATGTTGTATAGAGTAATGAATGATGAATAAGAAGATCTCTCTCCATTCTCTGTATTTTCCTTTTCCCTGCTGTTTGACTTCACAACACTAATTAACTTAAATTGATAAGATATAAAATAATTTTGAGAACATGTGAGTTCGAAAGCTATTGAAATATTACAACTTTGCAAATATTATTATTATAAAAATTATAATAAAATACAAATATTAAATTTTAAAACTAATAAAATAATGACATTACAAATGTATTCTTAAGATTAACGGGCTTAACGCAAACTAATGAAGGGATGAAAACCAATACTACTACACAAGCGTGAGATTGTAATTCAATAATTTTAAAATTGAAAACCAATTTTTTAAAAAATTGCAATTATGATGTATTTGAAATCATGAAAATGTTTTCTGAAAAATAAGTCAATTTTTTAATTTTTTTTTTTATAGTTTAGTTATGCATTCAAAAAATTGTCTTGATGTGTTTGATTCATTTTCTAAAAAAATGAATAAAATTATATAATTAAAGATTTTAATTATTTTATTTAGAATATAAAAATATTTATAATATTATTAAAAATAATATTATTTATTAAAAATTGAGGAAAAAAAAAAACTCTGATTTCAAATGAAAACCAGAGCACCAATCCTATGATTTCTACTGGATACGATTATTATCAACCTATGAAAAATAATTTGTCAAATTTTGACAAAAGTCATTTTCATCCAAAATAACCTTATTTTCTTAAGTCAATGGATAACTTAATTTTCCAGACACATCCAAAACACTGAAAATCTGAAAAATAATTTCCTCCGGATTACCAAACGTACCTTATAGTTGGAAGAATAAAATATTACTCAGTAAATTTTTCTCTCAATTTAAATATTTTGCATATTAATTATTTTTAAAAAAAATATCTACCTTCGCACAATCACAGACAAATCAAATTAGTCGAGTGTATGTCCAAATTTGTGCTTGAATTTGACCCCCCCCCCCCCCCCCCCCCCCCCAAAAAAAAAAAATCAATACACAAAAAATTTGGATTTAAACTAGGAATAAAAGCATACTGCATACCTATATATAATATATCAGCATAATGGTATGTATAAATCTGATTCAACTACACTAAGAAGGCTTCCTTGGGGGCTTTGATTCATCCCTAACACGTTTGGAGATGTCGCGCTGAAGGACCTCCATAAATTCCTACGAAGCAACAATAATGTTAGCATTCAATTCAAAACCTCGGGTTGTTGCGAAGGATACTAGACACGAAGATACTCACATTTGCAAGGCCTTCAGTACTGCACAAGCCATTCACAAGGTTCTCATCGCTACCTCCATTGCGATGCAAGTGAGCAGCATTTTGAACTATGGAGCGGAAGATATCTTCGGGAGGACTGTGGCGTTCGATTCTTTGGGCCACCTCTTGTAGTCCAATCTGTACACATGAAAAAAGTACCACACCAGCTTCAAAGAGGAAGGTTTGAATATAATGCAGGTTTAGCGTGGAATCTAGGAGCTCTTTTCGTTTAAGGTGATCACTGTTTTACTGACAAAAACTGTAAAATAAACCTAAACAACCATCATATTATGAATGATTATGACAAA
This sequence comes from Ipomoea nil, assembly GCF_001879475.1. Classification (NCBI taxonomy): domain Eukaryota; kingdom Viridiplantae; phylum Streptophyta; class Magnoliopsida; order Solanales; family Convolvulaceae; genus Ipomoea; species Ipomoea nil. Next base: position 190,420 of record NW_017617690.1, on the reverse strand, counting down.
GATAAATTGGTACCAATACGAACCTGAGTATTTTGATTGGTTGGCATCACTTCTCTACTCGTACCAGTCTCATTTATTCTGACTTCCGTTCTAGGAGCTTGTTGGGCCGAGGTTGGAACACCACCAAGAGCTTGAGAAACAAGTGGCATCATTTGCTGAAACATACTGGAAAGATCGATGGCACCGCCACCGCCACCGCCACTGCCACCGCCACCATGGCCTGCACCACCAAAACCGGCAAACATGCTTCCAAGATCTTGAGGATCAATCTGTTGAGCAATTTGGTTGACGGTATTCATCATCGCTGGGTTCTGGGTAAATTGCTGCAACATATCCCTCAAGGCATCGGAGGAACCAAGACCACTTTGTTGAGAGATTCCACCCAATAAACCATTTAAAGCTGGATTTTGAAGAACTTGTGACATCATATTTGAAATATCAGGTTGGCCATTTCCTCCAGAGCCCAAATGAGAAAATTGTCCTAAAGGTGGGGAACCCTCGGTCCTCCTAGCCGAAAGTGCTGCAAGAGATTGCAAAGCCTGTTGTTCACTCTGACTGGAGGTAGCTGCACCATCATCACTTCTTCCCTGTGGTTTAGATTGCTTAACTCGCCTCTGATTCCACCAGTGCACAAAAAAAAAAGAAGTAAATACCATGGAAGCACAATAAAAAAAAGGTAGCTAACTAAACCATAGACCAACTTCAGATGGCATAAAATAGCACACCAAGACAGCAGATTTAAAGCAACAATTTGATAACACCAAATAGAAGGTAAAGTTAGTCAGCCACATAAAAAAGAAGTGTATATAGTTGCAAGTACAGGAATGCATAATGAGACATTCTGTGGATCACAATCATAATTGTAAGCCTAATTGAGCACCGCTAATTCCACGCCATAAAATTGAAACATTTTTAAGGAGGTAAGTTATCCCCCATCCCTCCATCTACTAATCTACTAACATAATAATAACGGAATATGCTGAAGGGAGCGGAAGATTTCACTCTCTAAGTTATACTCCCTGAGGTGGCACAATTTGAGCCAAACACTTTGAAGTCATAATGTTCATGGGTCTCACTTCCTTTGATTTTTCTCGTTTTCTTGTGAATACAACTAAGGGAGAATATGTTTGGGAGTAAAAAATGGAAGTCCTTGTAGAAGGACTCTATAATAACCATATATTATTATTTGAGATTTTAGTTTTATTTATTAAAAAAAAGGTTCAAGTTTCTCAAATCTAACCTCTTAAGTGGTTTACACATGCTCAACATATTTTAACTGCATCTATTTAACTTCCACTGCGTCCCTATACCCAGCTATACTAGACAAAATAAATGGGGTAGTAGTACACTTGCTAACCTTAGGCTGCAAATCCCCCATCCCTAGTCCAATAGGAACAGAAGACGAAGGACCAGGGCGATCCACTACCTGAGAACCTCCTGCTGAACTTACAGAAGTTTCATTGGACACCTGATCACATTCTCCCCGTATCTGGAAAAGGTTAGATAATCACTCCTAACATATTAAGCGATGATCAATAAATTGCTACTCATCATAACAGACCTGGCTTTCTCCAAACTTCCTAGCTTCAGTTTCAGCACCAGAACTGGTAGATTGCTCATGAACAGTGGTACTCTCAGGTTGACCTTGATTATATTAAAACAATTCAGTTCAGAAGGCATGATGATCCATTATTCCAACATAAATATGCTTGTGAGCAAAATCCATAGTCCACTCAGAGAATAATAGAATTGAAGACAAGCATGGAAATTGTACTAAGTTGTGACGCACCAGAAAAAGAAACACGAGGTCTTGATGAAACAGCTACTCCAGTAGTACCTATTACAGGCGGAGCCCTAGATTGACTAGAATCACCACCATCAGTTCCACTGGCATGGTCACCTTGAGCTACATCTCCATTAGTTGCTCTAGAACCAACTGCAAAAAAGAATCCCAAAAAGTTGAATCAGAAAGATGAGTAGTATATTGCCCTGCCCTCCCTTTGAAACAACGGCCCCACTCTTCCCAAAGAAACCCAAAAAATACAAGGTGAATGCTCAAAACTTCATAGTTCATACCGGTATGTATGTGTATATTTACATTCCTTGCCGCACTGCCAATTCCAAAGGGACTGAAGCCTCCAGGATTAGATTGAACAGATGGGCCGGCAAACAGAGAGTAAGTTTGAAGAGGAAAAGGCTGCAACAAAAGATAGTAACAGCTTATGAAACCAAGGGATCAATCCAAAATACCAAACAGCATAATACAAACACAATTACTAGATATTGCATGCTCTCACAACACCTGAACCATTATTGGGTTTGGCCCTGATGGAGAAATGTAAACTGCAGGACCAGCATTGACTGAAGATTCAGCCTGTATAAAACACCAAAGGAGTTTTAAACCATGCCCTTGTAGACAAACACAATAGAAAAGTGATGGTAAGGAGCATACAGGAGACTCTCCCATACGCAATGTCAACATTGTCCTTCCAAGCTCTAGGAACTGAGCACCCAAGTGCTGCATCACAAGACCTAATTGCACTGATTCTGCCTGTATTTGCCCCCTAACTGTAGGGTCAGTTGAATTCCCTTCTTGCTCCAAGCGTCCTGCAACACGCTACAATATTGCAGCAGATTACAAACACCAAATCAGAAGACAAGCCAAATGAGGGGGAAAAATCCCAAGAAAATCAATTCATTAACAATAATCTGTCAATGCCTCGTACTAGTATTAAAACCATTGATTCATAAAAATTTCCAATAAATGATGTCCATTGTACAGTGAAGCACAATGAGGAATAAAATCCAAGATCAATGAAGTTCAATACTTCAGTCAATTACACAAAGAGGGGGGGGGGGGGGGGGGGTCGGGTGGGGTGGGGGGGGTCGAAAAACAAGAATCTCGAACATGAGCCACAAATGTGATCATATGAGAAAAATGATATGCTAGCAATATAAAAATAGGAGCCATTGAGAAAGTTCAGCACATGAATTATACAAGTTCTATTAAGGGGGCATATCCAATCAAAACCAGAAACTACATTCATATACAATATATAATCCTCAACAAAAACAAACAAACTCGGTAGAAATTACCCCTCTTCCAAAAGATAAAGCAATAATAACAAATTTATGCCTTATTAATCCCTAGAATAAGCTAATGTAGTGTATGTTATGCTTGCAGTTCTACCTTGATGAACTCTTGGAACAAAAGGGAAGAGCACAACATAGAGGAGAAACTGTTAAATTTCACACAATCACAATATAGATTCAAAGTTACATACAGATAATGCAGATGTAACATGGTTGCCAACTAGTCGCTCTGTATGCCGCACAACAGTGCTCAATGTCTCTACATTTGATTGACCACGAGAATTTGTAGGCAAATCTACACTAGATGAATCAGCAGGTGATTGGTTTGGCTGATTACCTGGAGCATAGAGAGAAGGAGAAATCAATCAGGAAGCTATTTAGTAACATATCAGAGCCAGAACAATTAGGTGAAAAGATCATCACCATTACGGGATAGTACAGACTCCATGCGATTCATAAACACTGTCAGTGTGTGCAAAGAATCCGGAATCGGCTAAAACAAACAAAAAAGAAAAATATAAAAAGGGTAGCTAATATAAAAAACAATAGAGCATAAAAAGTTATAATTTATGTCAACAATAGTTGAAATGTTTCTACCATATTAAGCGAAGGAACTGCTATTGCTGCTCCAAGTGGGATTTGCATGCCTTCAGCTAAAGATAGACGAGGAAATGCCTGCCCAGGCTGCTGATTTTGAGAGCCAGAATTCCTTTGTACACCTTCTGTTTCATTTCCTCTTGGGGCAGCAGTGGGAGCATTAACCTGTTCAGAAAACAGATTAGCTGCATAAAATCCCTAGTCCCAAAAGATGACCAATATTTTATAGGAACATACCGCATCTTGAACAAGGCTAGTAATTTTCAAACTATACCCATTATACATCCATAAAGTGAAGAATATCATGTTCATAGCCACATGCCTTTTGACCAATTAAGATAACTTCTATAACAAATTACATTTCTGTGGCTGTAAAAGGGAAAAAAATGTGCTGCAACTAAACAACCATATAAAGTAGCAGTGTGCTAACCCATAATAAGGTACTTCAATTTGATCTAGTCATACTATAAAGGTCTACACTTGTATGTTATTTAAAGCGTGCATTAACTAAAGAAAAAGATATACTTGAATTCAATATTACTAGGACAATGGGTATATATTACTGAAACTAAGGTAAGATATAGCTAGAAAACCACTAACATGCGGACCAGGATGGTTGGCACCAGCCTGACTCCCAACTCCAATAGAGTTTAAAACTGCCCCAATAACCTAGAAGGCAATAGAAAATTTGTCAGTCAATAATCCATGTTAGCTAGCCTAAACAAGCAAAACAAAGGCTGGAGAACACTAAAAACAAACCCGATTTAAATCTGGTACAAGTCCATCCCCTTGCTCACCAACATTGATAGTGCCTAGCACCACACTGTGTGAAACTTGCCCAATACGATTGCGTGGCGCACCAGTAGTAGGCTCTTGACCTACAAAGTTCAAAAAATGACTTCATAAAACCACTTAAAGCATTCCACATATAAGTGACAGGGTGACCAAAAGAAAAGCTGGTAGTTATGACAATTTATTACCTCTAAGACCATTGTCTGGAGTAGTTTCCCCAGTGCCAACAGAAGATGACAATTGTGATTGAGAAGGCTGTCTTATCACCAAGTGCAATGTATCTCCATTTTCCAAATCTATAAGAATCAAGTTGTCAAGAAACCACAAAGACAACCAGTTGACGGTAAATTGTTAGATCCAAAAGAACAAACTCTCAACCAATTAGAGCCATATCCTAGAGAAACTCCTTCATAGGAGGGAGGGGAGGAGCAAAGAGGAATACATATATGTATGTCTGTGTGTATGCACACATGTATACATATGTGAGTACATAAGTCTGCCCGCGCGCACTTATGTATATACATATAATAGACATGTATAGATACAATGCATATCACAGTGTGCGGTTTAGCCTTCAGTTTCAATCTAAATATGGTCAACCAAGTCATTCCATTTTTTAAGAAAGATTACACTCAGGATTAGGCCAATAAATAAAATCATGTTTCTAAATAGTAAGCCTCTATTATGAAAACATCAACAGAAAAATTCATCTTAGATTGACACACGATAAAGGAACAGAACAAAAATCTAGATGTCATAAAATTATACACATGGCAGTGATTTTTAACTACATCAAAGAAATTCATTTAATTAGGATTTCTTAGTATATAATTGGTAGGATACGATATTCAGAAAGAATGTGATCATCCATCAGGGCCTTCCCCCTGAAAATAAGGCGCTGTTGTGCAACAGGGACACCAGTTTCAGTTGCTACTTTTTCCTTTAAGGCAGAAACTTGCATCTGAAACCATGAAACCAGAAGCACAGAATTGTAAAATAGAGGTAGCCTAGTGTCCAAATTCATTAAGTATTCAAAGAATAATACAATAGTTAAATTTGAAACATAAATGACACACGAAAGAAACTAATAACAGTTTGAATAGAGTATATTATTTTGAGATTACCTATGTGACCACAAAATGCGTGTTTTTCAAACATAGGAATAGTAAAGTAAGCTTACGTTCTTGTCCACGTCAAAGGCATAAGTTCTGGAATCTAAGGTCTTGATATTGATATTCACAGTCGATGGACTCGATTCAGAACCTCCAATCACAGTCGATGGACTCGATTCAGAACCTCCAATCACAGTCGATGGACTCGATTCAGAACCTCCAATCACAGTCGATGGACTCGATTCAGAACCTCCAATCACACCCGATGGACTCGACTCAGAACCTCCAATCACACCCGATGGACTCGATTCAGAACCTCCAATCACACCCGATGGACTCAATTCAGAACCTCCAATCACAGTCGATGGACTCGATTCAGAACCTCTAACCACAGCCGATAGACTCGATTCAGAACCTCCAATCACAGTCGATGGACTCGATTCAGAACCTCTAACCACAGCCGATAGACTCGATTCAGAACCTCCAATCACAGTCGATGGACTCGATTCAGAACCTCCAATCACAGTCGATGGACTCGATTCAGAACCTCCAATCACAGTCAATGGATTCGATTCAGAACCTCCAATCACAGTCGATGGATTCGATTCAGAACCTCCAATCACAGCCAATGGACTCGATTCAGAACCTCCAATCACAGCCGATGGACTCGATTCAGAACCTCCAATCACAGCCGATGGACTCGATTCAGAACCTCCAATCACAGTCGATGGACTCGATTCAGAACCTCCAATCACAGTCGATGGACACGATCCAGAACCTCCAATCACAGTCGATGGACATGATTCAGAACCTCCAATCACAGTCGATGGACACGATTCAGAACCTCCAATCACAGTCGATGGACACGATTCAGAACCTCCAATCACAGTCGATGGACTCGATTCAGTACCTCCATCGGAAACATTACCTACATTACTTGTGCTTGGACCTTCAGATGTATGCTGATCAGCCATAGCAACTTGCCAACTAATGCCTGGAAAACAACCACTCTTAAAACATGTCTAAATTTTAATCACATTGCTATCACAGAGGTGTCAGCCAAGGATTTCATCTTTCTTTGTTTGGAAAATTGAAGGCGAGAGAGGTGTTCATTGTTGGTACTTTTTTAAAAAAAAAATTATTTGTTATTACAAAAATTCAAACCAAAAAACTAGTTCTAAAGGATTGTGCAAATGCATGTTCGAGGAAGTAATTTTAGTTCAGAACACTAATATTGCTCCAGCAAACCATCAGAACCACCCAGATGCCAGTTGAACTCCAAGATACTCCACGCTTGTAATTAAACAACAATATGGCATAGCAATTGAACACACTTTACACACCATTAAAGCATTGATTTCATGAAAAGCTGATGCATAAGCCAGCCTATTGGCAGCATAAATTCGAGCTCAAGATGCACCTAGTGTTCTCTTATCAACTCCACTAGACCTAAGAATTCCTATAGTTCATCACTGAAATGAGGAAAATAACATTTTCCTTTAAAAATCAAAACAATTTTAACCAAAAAAAGAAAAAAAAAATCACCGCAACAGAAATTTAGATTAGCTCCTGCAGAGCAACAGCAAAGCAAAGGATGTTCAAGTGTTCAACACACAGCACAGAAAGAGAAAAGAATCTCGGAATCCGAAGTATTAACATGATGAGTTTATTGAATCGGTAAAATCGGAGTTACCTATGAGGGAAGCAACAAAGATCGGCGGCGACGGCGACGGCGACAAGCAGAATCAGTCGTAAAAAACTCCTGGGTTGGGATTTGGATGAATGAAAGATATGGAATGAATGTCAAGACATTCGTGATTCGTCAGCTCTAAAGGATCCAGGCAAGCAGCGTTGTTGTGTCGGACTCGGGTTTGCGGAAACGGCCCAAAACAACCTCACACGGTTATAATTTGTGCATATATAAAAAAAAAAAAAAAAAAAAAATGTGTTTCCAGATTTTTCTAAAAAAGAATTTTATCAATTTACAAATTTCAGAAAAAATTTAACCTTCAATAATAATGTTCAAATAAATCATCCAATTACAAGAAAGAAAATTTTAGAAATTATAATGGCGACCATTCCATTCAAAATTACGGAGTATTATTTTTAATTTATTATAATAATTTGAAATAAAATTTAATTTAAAAACAAAACAAAAAACTCACCCTTCTTCCATATTTGTCTCCGGTCAGAGACGATCATTTTTTCATCGCCGGCTAGAGATAAAGATGGTGATGAATTTTGTAATTTTATTTTATTTAAATTAATAATTTGTAATATGATGATTGCCACATTAACATTAACTTAGAGTGCTGATTAATTTTGATTTAATTACATAATTTTAAATTGTTAAGAATTCAATTATAGACCCATCCCTCATAGATAAATTTAGCAATATGTAATTATAAACCTATCTCATGCAATGTTGCAAAAAACGTTAGGCGCCAAGGGGGCGCTTAGCGCCTAAACGCCGATTTTTTATTTTATTTTTTATTTTTTATTTATTTTTTGTTTTTTAATTAAAAATAAAATTAAAAATTTAGTAATAAAACATAAGGTTTCCATAGTTATTTCATAGAAACTATATACAAAAGTGGTTGTAAAATTATTCAAAAGATTGTTTAAAACATCTAAATATATAAAAAAACTAAAATTAAGAGCAAAAGAAGCATTTTTTTGAGAAATTAGTGGACCAAACCGCCTTCAGTAGTTTGCGGTGGATAGATCTCGAAAAAATACGCGATTTGAAAAAAAAAATTGTCCAAATCGGACAACCGAGTCAAAAGTTATGCCTTCCGAAACTTTTCCCACATTTTCAAAAAAAAAAAAAATCGCCTCACCGGCCAGTTAGGCGGTCTAGGCGGCCGGTCGCGGAGGAGGCCGCCGAGGCCATTCCTCGCTGCGACCTCCCACCGCCTAGCGCCTAGGCGCCGATTAAACACTGATCTCATGTCTATCTTTCGTAATCTTTTCAATCACTATTAAAAAATCACTCTAAAAAATAATATTTGTGAAATCTCTATTTTGACCACAGCCCACAACTTATTGACTAAACTCAAAGCAACCTCAAGGGTGTGTTTGGAAACCAGAAATCATTTTATGGGTTTCCAATGCCTAGCAAGAGGGAGGAAAATGAGGTCAATGAAAAATGATGTCTTAATCAAAGAAAAATAATTATAGATTTTCAATCCGCTTGCCTCACGCCTCAGCCCTCGCCTCTTCCTCCTCTACTGCTCTCACAGTCTATAGATAGATACTGAATGTATAGTATATAGTGTGTGTGTGTGTGTATATATATATATATATATATATATACACATCAAAATTATCTATTAGGCTTAATGAGTGTTATTTACAGAAAAATTTTATCAAAAGTATTAAACAATTAAAATGTTGGAGTATACAATTCTTTACATTTTCAGAAAAATGAACCAAACACACAAAAGATAATTTTCTATTGTGCATCCAAACACCAAAAGGAAAATATTTTTTTAAAAATGAAGAAGTCATATTTCTGAAGCCTAAATTGAAAACCACCTATCCATTCGCCTTGACAATTCTGCATCACTCCGCCCTCGGGATGCTCTTGAGTCATTTTTCTTCTTCATTAGACCAAGAGTATAACTCCAAAACCAGTCATTGTTTCTTTTTTTCTTCTTTTTATCAAAATAATAAAAACCTTATTTGATGGTCAACAGCCGGCATCCTCATTTACACAAGTACCATGGAATAAGAAGAGGTTTCACGAATCCAGGGATTAAGAAAAAATAAATAAAAATTACATAAGTTATCAAGAGAGAGTAACAATGTCAATGACATCTAGCTACTGATATATACACACTATAATTGGAAGAATGAAAAATGAAGACCCGATAATGGCAATGGCAATGGCAATGGCAATGACAATGATGACTCACCACTTCTGCAATCCCTGGATCCCTTCCACAGTAGAGTTGAGGACAAGCAGCGCTGCCAGTACTATGGGACCTTAGTCACCAATTGCAATTTCATGTGTTCTTATCATTGCAACAGTAATTATCTTTAGAATCGTGATTGCCACATTTTAGTAACTTTCTACGTTTATAGGTTACAATCTCCCTTGAGGGCTTGTGTTCAGTATTACTTACTGGCTCCACTGAGGACTTGCTTGCAAATTGTGGACTTGGATCAATTGCACTGGCTATCAATACTTCTCCAGGAACAGAAGATTTCTGATGGACATTATTTTGGATTTCTACGGTGGCCTCGTTTGTGGAGTGTGATTCATTTGCCTTCTCAATTGTTGAATCTGAATTTCCATTTCTTTCAGCTCCATCCACCACCTCGGGTTCGACTGATTCACCTACTGGTTCAGATGCGTTAATAGGCATGGGATCAACATTCATGTCATCCATGGATATGAAGCTGTTGTTCTTGCCTGCACTTTGATTTTCTGGGCCTTCTCTTACACCCTCTTCAATAAAATTAGAGGATTCACCCACATTAACAAGACAAGAATCTACAGGCTCAGATGTTTCTGAAGAATCCTTATCAGTCTTGCCTCCAACACTTACTATGCAAGGTCCTACCCATGTGTCTTTCCTGTTGCCACACACACCATTCTGCTGGCTCCCTGAGTTTTGATTTAGAGACTCGGCAGTTGACAACACAATATGAAGAGATTGTGACTCTGCATCCATCTTTGCTGTAGAATCATTTTTGTTCAAGACATTATCAAAATCATTTAGATTGGAGAATGACATATCAGTACAAGGGAGATTTTCTGTTATATCTGGCCCAGTATCAATCAAAACCCTCCCATTTTCTGCAAGCATATCAGTTGATGTAACCTCATCAATAGAAAACAACTGAGGCTCTGATCGGCACATGGAATATGGGCTGGCCCCTATTTCAAGACAAGGAATCTCAACAGCAATATTATGACTGCTGTTGGTACAAATGCCATTTCTAGCAACTATGTGATCAACAGAATGACACAACTGATTTTTGGTAAAACCTGAATGGTGAAGCTTATTAGAGCCACTCCCATTACAGGATGACGTACTATTACCTTTGCTTCCATTTACTGTATCTCCACATTGGCCGCCATATGTAGTAGTTGGTCCTACAACTTGAACACTTTCTTGACCAATTTGTGAATTCAACTGCTTCTGCACCCATACAGCTACAGAAAGTGCGTGATCACGAATCAAAGAGTCATAAGGTGGGCAGTGCAGCATTTTAATCAAAGCCTGCCTATACTGAAACATACTAACGGATGATGTAGCAGACCCTCTGTCACGAAGATATTTAATACTTTTAAAAACATGCTCACATAAGTTGCCCATATTCGCAGAATTACAATCACAAAGTGCAAATTCTGAACTTGGGTTCCATATAACATGGACCATATTTTTATCTCCCTGATCAACAACTTTTGCGGATTCACCATCAATAGTAACATCACCATCTGGAATCTGCAACGATTTTCGCCAAGCTGTCAACCCACTAATCCATTCATCTTTCCAATATCGAGCAAAATCATCCTTCCCAGAATACTCATCAAGCCAGAAATAAGAATGCACTGTAGTACCTAGCTTGTCTACAAGCCAATCGGCACGTTCATATACACTCAAGTCCCTCTCATTCAACAGTCTGAGCTTCAATTGGTTATGGTAAAACTCCAACGCTGCACAAGTCTCCTGGCTGGCAAGTGGAAGGGCTCTCAGTGCATTACTCCAAAGCCCTGGCCAATGAAGATTTGTCAGAAGTAATTTTAAAAAAAGAATTAACTGATTTAATGAGAATATGAGGTTCAATGATTTTTTATGAGTCACACAAGTTCAGTTTTCTCATGCACAATCAGAGTTGAGGTTACCATGCTTACTCCACAGGAGAAGAATGTAGACGAGAATGTACATCCATGGAATAATACGGAAAATTTTCTCATAGTAATTAGTAAGTCACCATATGAATCCCTCAAAACATCTTTTAAAAAAAAAAAGGAAAATATTTTTTCAAGATTTTCTTTCATCACAAGGCATATAAACAACCAGAGAATCTTCAAAACAGATAATATGATAAATGCAAATAATTGATATAGACTAAACTGTAGTCTAGACTCTAGAGTAATATGCATAACCTAGTCTTGGATACCAAGTTGCCTTGAAGTAGTCCACAAACTCAACAGCATCCACGAAATCTTCCATGAAAGCTTCAAACGTATTTGCAGGTTCACACCCTTTGCAAATGCTATGTATCATCTCACCAAGCCTTTTGGCTATTGTGACACGCACCTCCATTTCTGAGCATCTCTTCATCAAATTTTTGTGCCATGCATGACGTACCCGCCAAAAGCTTATTAGCACAGAGCACTGGAACACTTCCCTGAGTGAGATTACCAAATAAAAGATAACATATTAAGCATACAAAATAACTAAAATCCAATGACAAGACACATCAATATGGTAAAGTCAAACAATGGATTTGATAGTTTGACTTTAATGGTAAAATTTTAAGACAGGTAGCATCATGAAGACAAGTTATCACCCACAAGGGCTAGGGGCTAGCAAGACAAGATAATTTGATACTTTGTCATGCTTATAAATGTAGATCAGCCTGTTTTTCCCAAGTTCATGCAGCCCAAATCCATTTAACATTTCTTATTTGTTGCTACTATTGGTGCAAACAAGATTCAACAGATTAGGTCTCATGTGTGCCTTTCATAATATCATCTGCATCTATTCAAGAAAACTAGTAAGAAGGGATGTGATGCAAACTCTAATTTTGTGCGCTGCAATACAGATTAGCATCCACCATATCTATTGCAAATCATATTTAACAATTAAATGCGGAGCCAAATCTAGTGAGTAAAGCAACTTTAAATATTTTAAAAATCAGATTAATTAAATATTAGGAACTCAGAAGAAAACCTTATAGCGGGGATATCAGTTAAAGGATCATCCACAATGAATCCGGCCAACTTCCATGTAGGATCTTTGGTGTGAACTCTATTATAGAGAGCTCTCATCCATCTAACTGTGTCTTCACTTGCAAATCTAGGTGCAATTATCCATGCTACTGGGATAGCCTTGTTGTCTGAGTTGAATACAACAAGACTGTGAATTGGATACTGGACGAATTTGCATAAAAGGGAGAGTAAGCTTTCAAAATTTTTAATTTCTTCTAAGAAGCTTTCAAAATTTTAAATTTCTTCTAAGGTTGGAAACTATGTGCCAAGAGAAAGCAGACCTTTAGTTTATTTGTTCCAAATCTTGCATCAGATGCCAGAAGGCCACGGTTCCCAAACCGAATCATTTGTTGCAACTGCCATTCTGTTTGAATGCCAAGCACAAAAGGGTCAGAATCGGAGAAATCCTTGTAAAAGAAGATGTGATTCTGGTGGCTTTCAACCCACAGGCTAATGCTTATCGCATCATCTGCATCTAGTTCATAGGTAGATCTCCGTATGCTCCTCTCTTGTCTCCTAACATACCTGTGAGTTAGAAGGTCATCTCGGTTGCATGGACCTCCCTGTCTCTCCACTGATTCATTATGTCTCTGCATGATGGTTTCCACAGAGACTCCAACATAAAGTAGAGATAATACACGGAGGCGGAGATCCTCTGAAATATATGGAGCATACATAGCACGCGTTCCAGCAGCTTTCTTGTCCTGTGGACCATGGCATGGCAACCCTTTCTTATCCACATGTTTATCTTGGTTATATATGATAAGTGCTACTGATGGCTCAGCAATCAAACGCTTAACAATAAAGTGGCATGTGCACCCTCTCTTTGTATTTGGACGGCCAGCAGATTTTTTCTTAGGGACATATGTGGTTCTGCTTGGTCGAACAACACCTCCTTTCCTATGGTCATCCGGTCCAAAGGAGCACCAGTACCTAAGATTAAATGAAAGCAGTTCAATATGACTTACATGAAGCAGACAATAATAATTAATCAAAACAGAAGTACAAAAGCTAAACCTTACAGTATGTACTCAAGGATCCCATCAACTTTAGGCTTGTAAGATGTTTGTGCAGTCCTCCTTCTCCTAGCTTCAACATGGAATTTGGTTGGACATTCTTTATTAGCAGATTCACCCCGAACAAAGTCATCTACTCTGGCATATGGAATTAGAGCAACTCTGTCTATGTTATCACGCCAACCTTCTACCTTAGACCACACAATGTCAGAGGAAGAGAATTCCAGTGTTGGAGGGTTCTGTACAGGGAGGGACAAAATCTCATCCCATCTAGCCATCTGTAATTGGGAAATACAACAAGGAACGGTGAGAAAATGGAGGGGGTTGGGGGGGCAAAAAAAAAAAAAGATAATGCACAAACAACAGAACAAAAATGAAGTCATGGAAAAACTACATAAATCATATATGATATCTGTTACCAATGGAAGAATATTATTTGGGCAGGGGGGCATTCTGAAGTTAGATTAAAACCCATGATTCCATACATAATAAACTAATAGCTCACCTGGATTTGATGATTCCTGCTGTTTGGATTTTGAACTTCAGAGTGTCAGTTCAGACGCACGGGAAGGGGTGTGGGGTGCAGGGTGGCTTCTGCCTTCATGTCTTCAAGCCTTCATAAATGTCTAGGGTTTCAGTGAACTATTTTACAGTAATCTTTAACAAATGGCTGAATGCGCTTGCTGGCTTGGGCTACTTGGATAATAATGGATATACTCATATACATGAGTAGAATTGTACATTTGTTCTTAACCTTGGGTTGAATATATGCCTGATTATTTACTAGGTCCAGTGTTCATATATTTATAACTAAAATACCAATCCAAATAACCAAAAAAAAAAAAAAAAAATTCTAACCAGAATAACCAATAACTAGAATTTTCAGTCAGTACAGTTAGTGAAGTGTAGTTCTCAGTTTAACTGACCATTTGCTAGCATCCATATATAACCAAATTGGCCAATTACACACAAAAACTCAAATGCAAGCAAAGGAAACGGATAACATGACATGATCGTATGAGAACTTAAGTGATTAACGATGATTCTGAAAGCATTGCAGCAGTGCAGTACTGGTACAGAAAATTCTACGAAACAAACTAACAGAGCGCCGCAGTAGTGAAAACTGGGAACTCAAGAGAAAAACATGGAATACAAACAGATACGAAAGCACGGAACCTCAAACAAACATGGTCCTGACTCCTGAGAGGCCGGCAAAGCATTATTTGAAGCAGTAGAATGAAATTTGAACTACAGAAAATACAATTCAGAACAGAAAATGACCTAAGTAATCTAATTGAGTGTGCTGGTGGAGCAACCATTGAGACAAAAGTGAAGTGACATGGAAAACATACTTGTACCTGTATTGATGAATAGCATCGTCGTTATTCTTCTTTTGAGTAGCTGTCGAATTCAAACTCCCCGGCGGCGGAGCACAAGTGTTCGTCGGAGGAGCTGACGCGTCCGTTTGTGAGGCTCCCGGAGAAGGAGAAAACAGAAGGGGGCTCTAACGCTATGTGTCGAGGGTTTGTAGAAAGGTAGAGGAGTTGGGTTTGGGGTTTAGCGGGAATAGGTTATACTCGGAAATCGGAATTAGCTTATTAGAACAACTGCATCAATAGATTTTGGGGTTTACCTATTTCCTCAATTCTAGAAAGTTGTTTGATACGGAGTATAAAATAAAGAATAAATTCCATTTTTAGCTTCTTTTTTTTTTTTTTTTTGACAAAAACAAACGAAATATTATTACTACAAAGGAATCAAGTCTATTTTCAAAAAAACTTTAAAAAAAATCATGTCTATTACAAAAAGAAGTATTTTTTTTTAGTACTACTAACTCTATTATAATGTACTATCTCTTTATACATATTGAAGTAATAATAATTATTTCTCTGTTAGAGTTTGATAATTCCGAGTTTGATAATTCCCACACTGTCACCACCGAGGTTTGAACCTTGGTCTCTTCTCTCCAATACTGCCCACTACACTGTTGAGCTAAGCCCGTGTGAGTATAAATAGTTGATAATTGATTGGGTTAGTGGTTGATAGCATTAGTTTATTCTAGACAAATATTTGGTAAATTAGCTGATAGCTAATTACATGCAAAATGACTTTCTCAAAAACTGGTCGAGAAAGCTGCTTTGAGCAGTTTTTTGAATTTTAATATTTTGAAATAATAAACTATTACAAAAAACTAATTAATCAAACATTCATGTTGATTATTTAATTAAGTCCAACAACTAGTAGTAGTCAAATAAACCAAAATTGATTGATAAACTAACTATGTTATCAAAAATGGGTCTTAGTCAATGTATGAGTTATATGGTTCATTAATTTCATAAGTCAAGAGCAAACAAACATAACTTTTGTTGGAAACATTAAAATTGTTAGGGAGAAAATCATCTGATATGATGATAAATTTGAGAGAAAATTGTAATTTATGACTTTCTCTCATAGGTTATTTATGAATGTCACCTCTCAATTTTAAGTGATATAAATATTACTCTTGAAATGCTTGAAAGTGTGTATATATTGCACATCCACATTCAAACAATTTAAAATTTAAGAGCAACATTTATAACGAAGATAGATAATATATACACACACGTTCAGACAATTTAGGGACAACATTTATATCATTTAGAATTAAAAGATAACATTTAAAATTGATTTATAACAAAAAGGCATAAATTACAAATTTTTATAAATTTGACTTGTTTAAGGCACAAGTAACAATTCACTAACCACAAAGTGTGGTGTTTTTTTTGTTAAAGTTGGTCAATTCAATAAAAAACTAGCTAATAAGCTATTTACCAAATACACTCTCTATACCGAAATTTATGTTACCACCCCATGACCAATGAATTCTTGGTTAGATGTAATTGTAATTATTTGTTATAGTACTATCATTAATTGAGTGTATTTATTTATCAATCCGTACTCGTACCAATAAAAAGAATTTAGTGGTATGCACTTTTTTTTTTTTTTTTTGAATGCTACTGGTTCTATTACATTGTAGTATCTGTTCATATACTTTCTCAACCTACTGAAACACAGAGAACCAATAACGCCTCCACTGAGGCTCGAACTCATAATCTTCCAAATGGAAGTCCAACCCGAATACCATTGGACCATATAGTCCTGGTAGTGGTATGCACTTAATTACTAAAAGTTTATAAATTAGAGGGTAGGACTTTGCATTAATTGATTAATTAATTTTATTATCTTAATGGTACCTCTAAAGCAATTAATTAGAAGTGATCAAGTTCCCCTTATTGTATTATTCTTCTTCCAGTTTTGAACCAATAAAGTCGTTCTCCTTTTTGTTGTCAAAAATAAATAAATAAATAAATAAATAAATAAATAAAAATGGAGAAGAAGTGATCAAGGGGTACAAAAGTTGCGGCAAATTATATCGTGCACCAGGGCACACAATACATTGTGCATTTTAACCCTAAACGACGTCGTTTTGTACCTTTCATTTTCTTTTTCTTTTTTTTTTTTAAAATTTTGTTTCTTGTGTCTGCTTTTAACTCTTAAAAAAAAAATTCACTTTTCGAATGTACATAATTGTATAATAAAATGTATATAATTGTATAATAGAATGTACATAATTGTTAACAGAATACACATACAATCTTTTGAAAGGATAATACACATAATCTAACATAATACATAATACACAAACTCTTAACTCTTAAAAAAATCCCCTGTTTTGAATGTACATAATTGTATAACAGAATACGTATACACTCCGTCGCGTCAACTCCCAACACAACTTAACAAAACGACGTCGTTTTGGGAGGGCGGGGCGCACAATGCATTGTGCGCCCTAGTGCACGATATAACGATTGAAAAGTTGCTGTAGTGTGGAGTTTTGTGGTGAACTCTTTGTGAACACCAGACACTGGTCCTCTCATCTAATGACTATTAAGTCACCATAATTTATCTATTTACTATTTTGTCACGCCGAAGTATGCGGATCCAAGAGTGAGAGAATTTCATATTTTGTAGGCAAGGATAGAAATGTCATATGAATACAACATTAAACATAGAGTACAACTCATAATATTTGAAATCATTTCCATTTTTTACATTCTCAAAATTCTCTTCTATATAATTTTGGTATAAATAATATTGAATCATTAACCCAATATTGGACTCATGCATAAAATGATTATGTACATTTTTTGTTTTGTTGAAAGGATTATGTACAATTAATAACTGTCGAATAATGTTAAACCCATTTACCTCATGGCCTGGACAAGTTGATGAGATTTAAATACAGTTTAACTCTCAACGAGAGCGATCTATTGACCTGCTTAGTTTGAGTCAATTAATTATGGACAAACGAGCAACTTAGATTAATTTACCTATTGTAATTATTTATGGACTATCTCTATTCTCTAATATGTTTGAGTTAGCATTTTAATTAGTGTCAGGTCAAAATCTTTTACAGCACCCAATAGAAAAGATTGAAAACACCATATAGTTTGTGAATGGCGATTGCTAAATCGAGACTAATGATGTCCGTGTTCTGTTGAGTAGGACCTCAAAAGGTAACAGAGCACTCATTCTCTCATGGGTTTAAAGGGAAGTTGCATTCCCGGGACTCAAACCCGAGACCAGTAATTAAGAGAGGAAAAACAAAAAACAAAAAACATGCCATTTTATTCCCCACACCATGGTAAATGTAAAAGAACTACATAGAAGAAATATCAAATATGTACAAACATTACTTTAAACCACTGGATAGTCTGTTGAAAAGGAGGCATAAGATAACATACAAAGACTATATATACAAAGCCAGCATTTGTCCTAAAGAAAGGCATTCGAAAACTATTGGCTATGGCACTAACTTGTCTTCAAGGCTCTATACCTTTGTTAGCTATCTCGAAACTATTTCGCTTTTTCTCTATAAAACTTGTTGCAAAATATAGTAACCGGTATGGTTGTTGTTGTTGATCAACTTATTGCAGTTCGAAAAAATAATGCGCTTTCACCCTGCTTTCATTGTCAATTTACCTCGGACCTTGTTGTGTGGTTCTTCGAGGTTTCTTCTTTTGCCGTTCCTCTCTTGCTCCGCAACCTGTTCGTGGGAGAAAACGAGAAGGTATCAGATGCCTCGGGAAGGCAACGATAGGTAGTAGAAAGAGGTTGGATCGAAGATTCGTTCATACCACGTTGGAAATGCGCTGCAGGTCTTCGGTGATATCACAAAACTCGGGCCTCAACAATGGATCTTGGTCCCAACATCTCTTGAGCAAGTCCGCTAGCATTGGATGAGTGCCCTCAGGGATTTTAGGCCGAAGACCCTGTTGGTTATGCCAGATAAAGACGTCTAGTATTCGAGGGTAATCATAATCATTCCCCGGGGGAACTAAAGGGAACGAGAACTCGCCTTTAAGCGAGAATCAATCCTAGAGGAGATTAGGAGACAGAAATGACCAAAAATATACCTTTTGAGACACACCAAGTGCAGCTTGCAAGGGAGTTAAATTCTCGTATGGGATCTGAAAGATCAACGAAAACCAAAACGAGATTATAAGCTCAGCTAGAGAAAGTAGTTATGAACAGATACTGCATTGTAACAGAGTCAGTAGTACTATAAAAAAAAAAAAAGCAGAACCTTTCTAGTTAGCAGCTCCCACATTAAAATCCCAAAGCTGAAAACATCGGCCTTATGGTCATATGGTCGATGGCCAATAACCTTCAAAAAAACGAGAACAGAAGAACATTAAGCATGGTTATGGTATGCAGAACCCAATATTTTCCTTTTAGGATACGAAGTTCATTTATTAGCAAAACAAAGAGAGAATTCGTCGCACCTCGGGGGCCATCCAGCGATAAGTTCCCGTTTCGGCGGTCATAACCCCGGATTCAACTTGCAGTCTAGCTATACCAAAATCGGCTATCTTCACAACCTGCTCATCCCGCTAAATTAAAATATACGAACTTCAGAAAGCAAGAAACGGATTCGTAACAAGCGGGAATCATCACTTGCCAGATTTTCATCCAATAAGAGATTCGCAGCCTTGAGGTCCCTGTGAATTATCTTGTTTCCGTGCAAGTAGCTCATCCCCTTTGAAACATCAATCGCGAGTTTCAGAATGGCCGGGAGCTTGAAAACTACCTTCTGTTTATGCAGGAAATCGTACACACTTCCACCAGACATATATTCTGAAAAGATGAAAGTACAGAACAAAGGTTTTAATATTGACAGTACTTAATTATTGTTAAGAGTCCCACATTGATAAAATAAGAGAGGATATATGGGTTTATAAGGTCATGGGTTAGACTAACTAATTGATTAGATTTAATTTTTTAGCCTGTTCGGTCCACCTTGGGGAATGATGTTTGTTTTAACAAGTTATTCTTTTTTGCATGAAAAGTGCAAATTTCTTATTAATTTCATTACCATTATTTTGATTGCAGTTCTAATTTAGAAAAGAAACATACCCGACATGATTTTCTTACTAAAAATGCTAAGGAAACAATCTTTTTGGGTATATAACATGAAGGGAATTAGCAATTGCGGGATGCATCTTTACTAAATAAAATTCCTAGAAAGACACAACTCAATAAAAGACGTTTTATACCTGTGACAATACATAGTAGCGGAGGTCTCGTACATGCACCAATAAACTGGACAACGTTTTTGTGGCGAACTTTTCTGAAGCATAAACAGTACATGGCTACATCAGACAAATTGAAGTAAACGAAGCCATTTTTTGTAAAAGTATCATGAATGCTATCAATATAATAGCGGAATGGAAACACGGGAATCGCAATTGACCTTAATATGTAGATTTCTTGTGCGAAATCTCTCTGTGTATCTTCATTTAACAACTCGGCCCGGAGGACCTTGATAGCCACGTCCTGACTGCGGAACGTGCCTTTATACCTGTCGATAAAATCGTCAATTAGGAAGGCGTTTCGAGAACATAAAGTTGCAGATTTGATAGAGATTCGTGACTGACACATCTCCGCATGTAATCTTTCTTTCGAATTTCAGCAGTTTGGGGTCAATTTCCCAGACATCAGTTGCATCGGGGGCAACCTCGGAGCGGGGTTTAAGGCGGTCCAACTCCACATCACGAGATATAAGATCTCGTCTCGACACAGACTGGTTCTGCATTATCCTCGAAAATTTAAGACCCGAGAGCGAGTGAGAGAGAGAAAAGGATAATAAATCAATGGTAGGCCTCCCCGTTGCTTACCTCGAACTCTTGAATTTCAGCCACCATAGAATCTTTTAGTTGATCAATTTCCTAGCGGTTTGCAAAGAAAATATTGCCTTAAAAAGTATTCGGTAACGTTACAAGTTGTACACAAGAAAGACTTTATAACGAAAAATTTGCAAATTTTGAGCTTCGATCTGGAAGACCAATACGGGAAAACTGCCAGCAAATGTGCAACGCAATTTCTCTTCTTATATTCGAACGAGTAAATTTTCTTCCCCGATTTGAAATTTAGCAAAAAAGTACCTCATGCTCCCAGCCATCTACAACAAAGACATCCAAGGAGTAACCATCTGTCGTCGAAAAGGCGTGAGCTTCTTGAATGTTCAACCCATTCTTGGAAAGTAACGAAGTCAACTGAAACGAAAATCAGATCAGCTTTACTAACTAAGAACGTACCAAAAATCCCGGAAAAAAAAAAAAAAAACGAATGTAGAAAACTCCACCTGACTAAGGAGCTTTGGCTTGTCTAGTGTAGAAATCGTAATCTCGTGCATATTCCTGCAAAAACAAAAAACAGCGGGGGAAAGACGAGGCGGGGATAGGTCTCGTGTCGTTTAATAGCGATGGGAAGACTCGAGACTTGCACGCAAAGACAGTCTACAGAGTGGCATATATTACCATACTGAAAAAAACGTAATCTAAATCGGAAGCAAACCTTTCAGAATATTACCGAAATAAGCGGGAGTGTCCACTCACGGCACTATTTCCATCTTCAACAAACGGTTTATTGGCATCCAAGGCGAGTCCTAAGTTGAGTGTCAAACCAAAGGCAAGTGGAGGATGACTGCTGAAAATCAAAGGTTAAAAACAACGGAAATAAAGGCTCTGTTTGGTAGAGCTTATAGTTTATTTTAAGCTACTAATAAGTTATAAGTTCTGTTTGGTAATGTTCCCATAATACGCTACTAACTTAAAATAAGAGAACAAAGTTCTTGGAATCTTTAAGCCTCTACCTGCCATTGTCATCAATACCTTGGGCAGCCCCTCCCGCTAAGGAGGAGCCATGAACAGAGTCCCCGTAATTTGCATCAGAGACGGGATGCATCTGAATAGCAGAGAGGAATTCTCGAGAGTCAGCATATAAATCCATCAAGTGACCATCCAATTATGCTGAAACTAACACGATTATCAACAATCTCTACATGAACGTTATAATGACGGGTAGAAACTAGAAAGAAATGAGGATAGCTATCCCCAAATCATTTGACTTTTGGAGCTTAAAACTAATCCCAATCCCCAATAAGGAGCAACGAACCGGTTTTCATATACTACCTGCACGAGACGAGCTTCGATCGCTGGTCTGGTTCTTCGATTTCGTGCCAAATGCAACAACGTCTTGTGCATAATTACGTCTTGTGCCCTCTCGGTATTCACATCCAACGCATACCTAACAACAACAATTCATCAGATAACTATCAATGATGCCTGCCAACTGGAAATTAAAATCCACCATATTCTTGTATCAAAGTTCCACCAAAAGTGGGAAACATCTAATCAATTAGACATATCTCAAGAAATTGGCAAGTAAGTTATCCTAAAGATGCAATCTTTTTAGCTTCTTTTCCCCAGAAATACACCATACCATCATCATTCAAGCTATACCTCTTACATACCACTGATCATGTAAACAAAGAACCCCAATTTTGGGTAGCCCATCCAAACTGATCGGGCTGTTGACCTGGTAATCATAAGATTCCAAAAGATTCCAAGCTCAACTAGGAACAACCTATTAACCTTCTTGCTCAAACTGAGCTATTGACAACCTAAGCTGGTTTACCTCCTTATTCTTCGTCGATTGTGGCTAAGATTACAATGCGAGATTTACCCGGTACCCAAAAAACAAGAACCTCAAAAACAAAGCACATAGATAAGTACACACATGTATGTATATACTCCCCCACCCTCCACCCTCCACCCCCCACCCACATAAAACACACAAGTCAATGGAGAAATTTGAAGATAATTCACTAAAATCAATTTAATTAACTAACCAAAAACCCAAACAAGAGCTAGGGCTGGGGTTTTGACACCTGTGTAAAAGACCCCAAAAAAAAAAAAAAAAAAAAAAATGCAGAGGTACCTGAGAGGGAGCTTAGAGAAGTGAGTCCACAACTCGTCCTCGAAACCGGGTTGACTCGCCTCCTCGTTACAGGACTCCCTGAGCCTCCTAAGCACCTCATGGAACACCTCCACCTTGCCTCTCCTCCGCCGAGTAGTCTGACTCGGCCCCGCCGCCTCGTACGGCGGCGGTGGCCTGTAGTCATTACTGCTGCTGCAACTAATCACGTCCTCCATGGCTACAACAGATAAAACACCGCGAAACTAAAAGAAGAGAGAAGAATATACAGAGCTGATTCAGATCACATAGCTAGAGAGATAGAGAGAGTTGTTGGAGTTGAAATGTATATTCTGTCAGGATTCTTGCATGAACTTACAAATTTATATAAAGAAGGCCGGAAAGGTGAACAATGTGACAATATCAATATAATATTCCAAATGCTAAATTACTAATATGGTCTTTCAATTATACTGATTGATTTCCAAATTCGTTTCATAATTTTTTTTTTTTTTTTTGTGCTATTTACTCTATTTTATAATGTATATGTCCATAGTTTCTTTCTCAATCTACTGAAATACAAGGAGACTCAATCTCTTATTATTAGGCTCAAACTCATGATCTCTCATTCAGGAGAGTCATTCCGTGTCACTAGATCACAAGGTCATAAAATAGCTAAAATTTGTACATATTTTAGTCATTTAAATGCTTAAAATAGCTAAAAGATTTGAATGAAATAGTATCTCAAACAAATTTGATATTCAGTGATATTATTGAATGAAATTAGAAGTCAATAACCAAAGTGATAAAAGCATTACAACCGAGGGGAATTTAAGTAATTTACTATATTCAAAATGAATTTTAATTTTTTTTTTTAAAAGCTATTTAAAATGTAATGAATTTAAGTAGGAGAAGTTTAGTTCTCAATAAAAAAAAATAAAAAAAATTAAAGGTCTATACGACGATCATAAGTTTGATTCTTACTAATACCTTCTTAGTCGAGATCGTCACACAATGTCTTCGTAGTATAGTTTACTTTTATTATTTTTGTCAACACCATCTCAGTCTAGTCAATCAAATAAAGTCCTCCTAGTGCAATTTATCTAGTGCACACTCTTAAGTAGTGATTTTGAATCACTTATCACCAAAATAATAATAATAATAATAATAAATGAGACAAAAGAGTATATATTACGATTGGCTTATTGTTTGGAAAAAAGTAAAAAAAACGTCAAGCTTTTATATTCAAAAATTTAAAACTCAAGTAGCGTTTGGTTGATAGGAAGGAATTACGTGAAAAAGGAATTGCAATTCTATGGGAGATGAATTACTGGGAATAAAGTAGAAATTTAAATTATAGTGTTTAGTTTACATGAATAAAATTACTGGGAATTTCAATTCGGTATATATGAGAATTGAAAGGGAATAAGTAGTATAAAGTCCAAAATATCCATTGTTGTTGTCAGGCATCAATTTTAGGTTAAAAAATGAGAGGAGTAATTTTGTTTCATCATTATCCTTTTTTCTTCCTAAAATCCATGAAATTAAAATCTCAAGGGGGCATGGGATTTTAATTCCATAAAAATGGGAATTGCAATTACTTCCAACCAAACTAAGGAATTTAGTGGCCTTTGGAATTAGGTGAGAATTAAGTGGGAATGAAATTTAAATTCCCTCCAACCAAACACCCTGTCAGTGATTTAATACCAAATATGTGGCCAAGGACCTTTAGTCTAATGGCACCAAGTTGCTCCCTCTTAAGGGAGGTTGTGAGTTTGAGTTTTAGTGGAAACGATAATGGCTCTTTGTGCTTCATTTGGTTGATAAAGTAGTTATGAACAGATACTAAATTCTAATAGAATTAGTAATATTAAAAAAATTACCAAATATGTAGTTATGTTTGATTACGCATAATGATTATAATAAAACCTTTAAATTGGATGAATTTATATCAAACAATATAATGTACTTTCAAATGGATGGAGAAATAATTAAAGATCGAATATATAATAATTATTAAGGACATAATTAAACAACTAAAATCGGTATTTGTTTTAAGTTTAGATATAATTATTATAAGTTTTAAAGGTTTGGAGCCTTTTGCCACTCGTGTGTTTTGTTTTATGAAACTTTGAAGTTTGACTAAAATTAACTAAAAACAACGGATGTATCATATAGAATAAGACAACTAATAAATACAATTGAGTATTTATTGATGGCTAAAACTAGTAAAAATTTAGTTAATCAACTTGTTAAATACATCTATGACACATAAAATGAGACAAAAAAAAAAAAAAAAACTATTTATGTGCATAAACATGTAAGTGTATATAGAAAAAACATAGAATCATCTTAGAATTGGAGCATATTAAATGCTATTTTAGAATTATAGATAGATGTTGAGAACTTTTAGTATATCTATTATCGGATTTACTCTATAATTTTGTTTGATGTTTTTTTACAATTGTGCGTGGTGCATATTTAGTACTTAAAAATTTATAATATTTACAAAATTATCACTACGTTTTTCATACTTTAGAGATGTTGGTAATTCTAAATTGACACCTATTATATTGTTTCTGTCCCCCCGCGCGCGCGCACACACACACACACATAAATAAGGGTGTGTTCAAGTGAGAACAACCCCTGCATTAAAAAATGAAGATTGACTTCATATGTTCATCATGATTGGGGATTTTAGTAAAAAAACACGGAATCAATTTTATAATTATTATAAATTTTCAAGTTTGCAATATTTATAGAACTAACTCGCCCTCTACACACACACATATGGGAGGGTTCACGTGACATCTCCAATGTAAAAACCTTGGACACATGCACACCGAGAAATCAAAGGCTAAGATAATATTGTTACTAAACTTTGAGGTTTGTAATAATTATAAAATAAATACTCGCTCTTAAAAATTTTCAATAATTATAAAATTGACTTGTTTTTTTACTAATACCCTCAATCATTGACTAATCTTGATGGACGGTTAAGATCAGTCCTCACTTTTTACCTGAGGACTCTGTAAGCATTTGATCCGTGTGCGTGTATATATGTATCTGTGTGTCTGTGTATATATATATATATATATATATATATATATATATATATATATATATATATATATATATATATATATATATGACGATGTGATTTTGGAAACGGATGGTAGATGGAAATGGGGTAGGAATGAATTGAAGGGATTGACGTGGATTCAAACGAGGGAGTCACGCTTTGCACAGATTCTAGTTTGTGTGTATTCTTGTATTAGATTGTGTGTATTTATATTGTGTCTTACAGCAATACTTATAAATTTTTATCCGTGCATCGCACGGGGCAAATACTAGTATGTATATATATATATATATATATATATATATATATATATATATATATATATATATATATATATATATATATATATATATATATATAGAAATCAAATGCAGATGAGGTGTCTAGGTGAAACATGCGGGTGAATGATAGTCTTTGATTTTGCCAAAATTAACTGTCCAGGTTGAACACTATTTTAAAAAATAGGTGACATTATGGTAATTTTGCGTATTGTTGAAAGCTTAAGGTGCATATTTTAATAACTTAAGGTGCGTCATTTTAACACTTAAGTGCACCATTTTAACACTCAAGAACTTAAGGTGCGCTATTTTGAAACTTAAGGTACGTAAATCTAAACCTTAAGGTACATATTTTCAAAGTTTATCGTGTGTTATTTTAACACTTGAAGTGCGTCATTTTAACATTTAAGGTGTCTCAATTATACACTTAAGGTGCGCTATTTTAACACTTAAGTGCGTAATTTTATCACTTAATGTGTGTCTTTGTAACACTTAAGGTGTGCCATTTTTAACTGCGCCATTTTGACGCTTAAAGTACGTCATTTTAACACTTAAGGTGCGTCATTCTAACACTTGAGGTGCGTCTTTGTAACACTTAAAATGCGTCATTTTTACACTTAGCTGCCTTTCAAGGTGCACCATTTTTTAAAATTTTCATTGATTTGAATTGATCTAGATTTGATCAAACGGCTCATATCTCACCGCAACATGTTTTCTTTAGGAGACTCTTCGCACCAGATCTCATCCATATATATATATATATATGTGTGTGTGTGTGTGTGTGTGTGTGTGTGT
>NW_017617690.1:113409-158409 GCF_001879475.1 Ipomoea nil | reverse complement strand
ATTTGGTTCGTTAACATCTATATACAGAGTATTATATATATAATAATTTTTTTTTTGATTTTTTTTTTTGATTTTTTTTTTTTTTTTTTTTTTTTGCTTTTACATATGTATTCCAGTTGAATTCTAAGTTTCGAATAAAAGATATAATGAACGTAACGTTGTTGTTTTAAGTTAGAATATAGAGAACTATATATATTGAATCTGATCTCTTTAATTTGCATTTATATGAGTATTATAGTTGAACACTAACTTTCTAATAAAAGACAGTCAATTTTTTAACAAAGGTTAAAGTAAAAGATATCTTACATATTTTTAATTTCTTTTTATTTATTGAAATGATATATATGATGTTTACATGCATGCATCTAACAAACGAACACGAACACAATTTTCAAAAATCTTAAGAAACGTACATGAACACTCAAAAAAATGTTAACAACGAACAATCTTTGTTCGTTCATGTTTGGTTCGTTAATATCTCTATACAGGGTATTATATATATAATAAGATTTTTTAAATTTATTTTTTATTTTTTTTTGCTTTTAAATACGTATATATTCTAGTTGAATTCTAATTAAGTTTCGAGTAAAAGATATAATGAACGTAACATTGTTATTTTAAGTTAGAATATAGAGTACTATATATATAGTGAATCTGATTCTTTGCAATTACATGCGTATTATAGTTGAACACAAACTTTCTAATAAAAGATAATCATTTTTTTAAAAGGTTAAAGTAAAAGATACCTTACGTACTTTTAATTTTCTTTTATTTATTAAAATGATATATATGATGTTTACATGCATGCATCTAACAAATGAACATGAACACGGTTTTCAAAAACTTTAACAAATGTACACGAACACTCAAAAAATCTTAACATCGAATAACCTTCGTTTGTTCATGTTTGATTCGTTAATATCTCTATACGGAGTATATATTATATATGTAATAAGTTTATTTTTTAGTTTATGTTTTTTGCTTTTACATACGTATTCTTGTTGAATTCTAAGTTTCGAATAAAAGATATAATGAATGTAACATTGTTATTTTAAGTTAGAATATAGAGTACTATATATAGTGAATTTGATGCCTTTGCATTTACATGCGTATTATAGTTGAACACTAACTTTCTAATAAAAGACAGTCAACTTTTTTTTAAAAGGTAAAAGTAAAAGATACTAGCTTTACGTACTTTTAATTTCTTTTTATTTATAAAAATGATATATATGATGTATACATACATGCATCTAACAAATGAACACGTATATGATTTTCAATAACCTTAACAAACGTACACGAACACTCAAAAAATCTTAACAACGAACAACCTTCGTTTATTCATGTTTGGTTCGTTAACATCTATATACAAGGTATTATATATATAATAAGTTTTTTTTTTTTTTTTTTTTTTGGTTTTGTTTTTTTGTTTTTGCTATTACACACGTATTCTAGCTGAATTCTAAGTTTCGAATAAAAGATATAATAAAAATAACATTGTTGTTTTAAGTTAGAATATAGAGTTCTATATATTGTGAATCTGATCTCTTTGCACATTTACATGCGTATTATAGTTGAACACTAACTTTCTAATAAAAGACAGTCAACTTTTTTTAAAAGGTTAAAGTAAAAGATATCTTACTTACTTTAATTTTTTTTTATTTATCGAAATGATATATATGATGTATGCATACATGCATCTAACAAACGAACACAAATATGATTTTCAATAACCTTAACAAACGTACACGATCGAACATTCAAAAAAGCTTAACAACGAACAACCTTCGTTCATTCATGTTTGGTTCGTTAACATCTATATATATACATAGTATTATATATATAATAAACTTTTTTTTAATTTTGTTTTTTGCTTTTAAATACGTATTCTAGTTGAATTCTAAGTTTCAAATAAAAGATATAATGAACGTAACGTTGTTGTTTTAAGTTTGAATATAGAGAACTATATATAGTGAATTTGATCTCTTTAATTTGCATTTACATGCGTATTATAGTGAACACTAACTTTCTAATAAAAGCCAGTCAACTTTTTTTAAAATGTTAAAGTAAAAGAGGCCCTACGTACTTTTAATTTCTTTTTATTTATTAAAATGATATATATGATGTTTACATGCATGTATCTAACAAACGAACACGAACGCGATTTTTAAAATCCTTAACAAACGTACACGAAGACTCAAAAAATCTTATCATCGAACAACCTTCGTTCATTCATGTTTGGTTCATTAATATCTGTATACGGAGTATTATATATGTAATAAGTTTATTTTTTTTTGTTTTTGTTTTTTGCTTTTACATACGTATTCTAGTTGAATTTTAAGTTTCGAGCGAGTAACAGATATAATGAACGTAACATTGTTATTTTAAGTTAGAAAATATAGAGTACTATATATATTGAATTTGATCTCTTTACATTTACATGCATATTATAGTTGAACACTAACTTTCTAATAAAAGACAATCAACTTTTTTCAAAGGTTAAAGTAAAAGATACATTACGTACTTTTAATTTCTTTTTATTTATGGAAATGATATATATGATGTATACATACATGCATTTAACAAACGAACATGAATATGATTTTCAATAACCTTAACAAACGTACAGGAACGCTCAAAAAATCTTAACAATGTACAACCTTCGTTCATTCATGTTTGGTTCGTTAACATCTATATACAGAGTATTATATATATAATAATTTTTTTGTTTTTGTTTTTGTTTTTTTGCTTTTACATACGTATTCTAGTTGAATTCTAAGTTTCGAATAAAAGATATAATGAACGTAACATTGTTGTTTTAAGTTAGAAAATGTAGAGTACTATATATAGTGAATCTGATCTCTTTAATTTGCATTTACATGCGTATTATAGTTGAACACTGACTTTCTAATAAAAGACAGTCAACAGAGATTACGTTAAAGCATACCCGAATTTTAAGCTGTGCAAGCTGGGCTACCGCACAGGACCTCCAATTTTAGAGGGGCCCCAAATTTTAGAGGCTCAATATTTAACTTTTACCTAATTAGTTTAGAAATAAAAACAAAAAGTTTTCAATTAATTTTAAAAGGTTCTATGAAGAGATGGTAGAATGCGTATATATTATATTTTGACTTGGAGGTCAAATATTCAAAACTTGTATATATTTGTTTTAAAAATTATGATTACCTAAAATCCGGCCTTGCGTTAAAGTAGATACTTTACGTACTTTTAATTTCTTTTTATTTATCAAAATGATATATATGATGTATACATGCATGCATCTATACGGTATACCCCAATTTACGGATCGGATTAGTTCAAATGATAATAGCTAGATGATCTGATCTTCTTATGAAATATGTATATATACATGCATACTAGATAACTACAAAGTGCATTCAAAATCTGGAACTCTAAAAGTGCACGATATAAAATTACAAAATATATTTAGTGATATGTAAAAGTGCACTCAAAACGGTTGCACATTTGCATATCATTGGGTGTAACTTATAATTTTACACACGCGATGCACTGTTAGCGATTAAAAATTTGTACTATTATTCCAATTCACATTGTGTCTTTTCCATTGCTTTAGAGTCATTAATTATTCTAAATTTCTCCCGCAATTACTCCATACTTATCTTTTGAAAGACGTTTATGACTTTTTGGTATGCTTTTTAAGAGATTAAAGTATATAGAATAATATAACCACATATTCATTTTTTAATGGACAAAATAAACATATAGCAATTTTACGAAAGAGTGTTTTATTGTCATTGATGTCTCACTCCGGCACGGGCATAATTAGTCGTGATTTTAATTGACTGATTTAGAAAACTTATCGCCAAACAAAAAAAAATACACGTATAACAATTTTAGTTTAAATTATTATGACATTTTAATCATAATAGGGATGGTCGCGAAGTGATCTAAAAAATATGCATGGCAGGAGGTATATTCCCTGTGCACGAACCTGATTCCCCATCCCGATCCCCGCTCCTACTCTAGATAATAATCACATTCAATGAATATATATCTTTCATCCCTACACCCTCTAGAAATTATGCGAGGGCAGGGATTCTCCGTCTCGACAAATTTCACTTGGACAAGTAATCTCCGTTTTCTATATATTAATTATACGGAGTATTATTTATGAAATCATATGTAATCAAAAAGTTAAAAATAAATTTAAGGAAAAATTGTAATTTATGCCCTTCACAAATATGTCAATTATCAATGTCAGATTTGAATTATTAGTGGTGTAAATATTGCTCATCAATTTTCAAAATGTGACATATATTGCCTTTCCCCTAATAGGAAGAAGGAGAAACATTGTTTTCAGCGGAAGGAGAACAAACGAAGAAAGAAAAATGGAGAAAACAAAACATATATAGTCTTCGAACAGGGAAAATGACAGGTAACCATATTTACACCACTAATAATTCAGTGGAGGAGTAATATATGTCACATTTTGAAAATTGAGGAGCAACATTTACATCATTAATAATTCAATGATGACGTTAATAATTAGTATATTTGTGAAGTACAGAATTGTATGTCAAATCTAGAAATAATGATCACCCCTATTTAATAAGAAAAAATTAACTACTACTCGTACTTTTTAACTCACATCTAATCCAAATGGCAAAATCCATTTATATATTCACACACATGTAGATTGTGATAACATATATAGATAATGAACCCAGCTCCTTAAACAACATTAATTTGTCAGAAAGCCCCACCTGGATTCCTTTGATTCAAGAATTCCTGTCATTTAATCGGATAAGATGCTTCTGCTCATTATACTCTCTCTCTCTTGCCTCATTTTCCACTCACAAAGATTCAACAGACTGCAACTTATAATGGAGATCAACCATTGGTACGTGATTATTATTTATTATTAATGATTGTTTATTTTACCTCTTGGTTGAAGATCAGGTGACCCATTCTTTTCCAGCTTTGCTATATGCACATGTGAATATATATAATATAATGGTGGGGTACGTGAAGTGCCCTTGAAGGGGGACCAGAAGGTGACTGCAAATCAACCTATACTTACATATATTCCGGGGGGAGGGGGGGGGGGGTGTGGTTTGGAAGGACCATGATGTCATAGTTAGGGTCTTCTTGTTAAATATAAGTCATATTTACTAATGGATCATGCTAGTTAAGTAGTTACGTACTATTATAATTACCGCTCTCTATTAGGCACTTCTTGATATGTCGTTGTGCAATCGTTATACCCTGCACCACGGCGCGCGTAGCACTGTGCGCCACGCGCCTCCCAAAACGACGTCGTTTTAGGAGGCGCGGTAGGAAGTTGCTGTGATTATGTATATTTATTCATACAATTATGTATATTTGTTCATACAATTATGTACATTTTTTATACAATTATGTACATTTTTTTTATACAATTATGTACATCCGAATCAGGAAATTTTTGTGTATTATGTTAATAGTTGATGTGTATTATGTTAAAAGTTTATGTTTATTATGTATTATGTTAGATTATGTGTATTATCTTTTAAAAAACAGTATGTATATTTTGTTATACAATTATGTACATTCATGTATACAATTATGTACATTCATGTATAACATTATGTACATTTTTGAACATGAGATTTTTTTTAAAGAAAAATTAACCGCCAAACACTGGGTAGCGAAATTTCAAAAAAAAAAAAAAAAAAATCTGAAACGATGTCGTTTTGCATCTGGGCGCACAATGCAACGCGCGTCGTGGTGTAGGATATAAATTGCCGCCGTTGTATGTCTACTTAGATTCTTCATTAAGGGACCGTGAGAATTTTAGGAATGGTAATAGGTTAGGAGTGAGTCCGGGAGAGTTATATCTATCACCTGACCTACCTTATATTTTCTTCACCCAATCCAACCCGTATCAGGTGGACTCTTTCAAAATTCACCCCACCTCACTAGGTGCGGATGC
The DNA here is from genome assembly GCF_001879475.1 of Ipomoea nil. NCBI lineage: Eukaryota > Viridiplantae > Streptophyta > Magnoliopsida > Solanales > Convolvulaceae > Ipomoea > Ipomoea nil. The sequence continues at coordinate 152,456 of NW_017617690.1, read as the reverse complement.
CACTATGAGTACCAATCACTTATCATCTTTTTTTTTTTTTTTTTTTTCAAAACTAATATTTAAATTACTTACGCATAATAAAATAAAAAAATTCATTAATTATACTAAAACATAAAATAATAAAAATATTTAAATATAATAACTAAATTGTTAATTTTTAAAAATAAACTTAGTAGTTTAGATATAAAAATAGTAAAAAGTTAGACAAAGTTATAGAAACTTTTATAATTAACTACATACTAGTACTTATTTTACTATTAAGTCCTGTCTGTCAATCATTATACCCTACACCACGGCGCACGTAGCACTGTGCGCCGCGCGCCTCCCAAAACGACATCGTTTTGGGAGGCGCGGTAGGAAATTGCTGTGATTATGTATATTTGTTCTTACAATTATGTATATTTGTTCATACAATTATGTACATTTTTTTATACAATTATGTACATCCGAATCAGGAAATTTTTGTGTATTATGTTAAGAGTTGATGTGTATTATGTTAAAAGTTTATGTTTATTATGTATTATGTTAGATTATGTGTATTATCTTTTAAAAAACAGTATGTATATTTTGTTATACAATTATGTACTTTCATGTATACAATTATGTACATTCTTGTGTACAATTATGTACATTCATGTATAACATTATGAACATTTTTTGAAGATGGGATTTTTTTGAAAGGAAAATTAACCGCGAAACACTGGGTAGCGAAATTTCAAAAAAAAAAAAAAAAAAAATCTGAAACGACGTCGTTTTGCATCTGGGCGCACAATGCAACGCGCGCCGTGGTGTAGGATATAAATTGCCCATGTCTGCTGAGTCATTGAATTACCATGATTTACATCCTCCCAAATGCTTTGTCGGGCCGAAGTGTGGGAGGTCCTTGAGATTGAGGAATCAACCTTTTGGGAGAAGAAAACTTCTAGATTTTAAATTGATTCACTAAATCTATTACTCCATTTATCTCGTTTTACTTGTCATGTTTACTATTCATTGGTCAACCTAACTCTTTATTCTTTGATAATTTCTTTAGTATTTTTAAAATTATTTTAAATTTGATTTTTGTGTGTTTAATAATACTTTTACAGTAGTTCTAAATATATAGATTTTAAATAATACATTTATGGTAGTTCTAATAAATATATAAATTTTATATACTAATACTAAACTTTAATATTATAAAACACTGAATTAAAAATAACTTCAGTCAAGTTTCATTAATTTAATCAGACACAAAATGGGACAGAAAGTGTTGTTTTTTTAAAAAAAAAAAAAAAAAAAAAATCATCGTCCTAGCTAGACCCTAAGGCCCATGAAAGAGGTAAAACTCGAGTTATCTAAGGGTCCGTTTGGAAAGCTGGAAAATGACTTCTGGAAAATGTTTTCTGGAAAATGAGTCATTTTCCGGAAAATATTTTCCTTTCCAGTGTTTGGTTGCATTCTGGAAAACTGTTTTTGTGTGTTTGGTTCATTTTCTGGAAAATGAGTAGAATTGTATAATTAAACATTTTAATTATTTTATTTAGAATATTACAACATGTATAATAATATATAATAATATAATAATAATTTTAAATATAATAAAATAATAACTAATAATATATCAAAAATATTATGGTGGTGGTGGTGGTGGTGTAGTGGTAGTGGTGTTATTTGTTATATAATAATAATAATAATAATATAAATAATAATAATAATAATAATAATAATAATAATAATAATAACTGGTAGTGGTATGACAGTGGTGGCAGTGGTGGTAGTGTGGTGGCGATGGTTGTAATGGTATGGTGGTGGTGGTGGTGGCGGCGACGGTGGTTGCGGTGGTATGGTGGTGGTGGTGGTGGTGGTGGCGGTGGTATGGTCATGGTGGTGGCGGCGGTGGTGTGATGGTGGTGGTGGTTGCGGTGGTATGGTGGTGGTGGCGGCAACGGTGGTATGGTGATGGTGGTGGCGGCGACGGTGGTTACGGTGGTATGGTGGTGGTGGTGGCGGCGGCGGTATGGTGGTGGTGGTGGCGGTGACGATGGTTGCGGTGGTATGGTGGCGGCGGCGACGGTGGTGGTAGTGGTGGTGGTGGCGGCGACAGTGGTTGCGGTGGTATGGTGGTGGTGGTGGTTGCGGTGGTATGGTGGTGGTGGCGGCAGCGGTGGTATGGTGGTGGTGGCGACAGCGGTGGTATGGTGTTGGTGGTGGTAGTGGTTGCGGTGGTATGGTGTTGGTGGTGGTAGTGGTTGCGGTGGTATGGTGTTGGTGGTGGTAGTGGTGGTGGTGTGGTGGCGGTGGTTGCGGTGGTATAGTGGTGGTGGCGGCGGCAGTAGTGGTGGTGATGGTGGTAGTGGTATGGTGTTGATGATGTTGGTGGTGGTGTGATGTTGGTGTAAAAGTTGGAAAATGACTTCCCCCCAAAAAAAGGGAAGTCATTTTCCTCCAAAACAAGCCTATTTTCCAAAGTCAACGGAAAATGATTTCCGTTGACTTGATTTTCCAGGCACATCCAAACACTGAAAACTTGGAAAATGATTTCCAGAACTCATTTTCCAGGTTTCCAAACACACCCTAAATGATTTTAGATTTTCTTGCCGCTTATATACTTCTACTTAGTACTTACAAGAGATTTTTACCATTACTAATTGGTCAAAGACCATTAATGACTCATCAAATTTTCAGTGAAGTTCCAACCTACTAATATTTATTGAACTAGGCACTGGGTTAAATAATTCTTATGGTTACGTAAGTATAGTCTTGGTATACAATTTTAACATGGTTAGGAGTTAGGAAAGAATCAGAGATGACCTAATGATGGTGGGTTAAAAAAGGCAGGGCCGGATTTTAAGTTTTTGTGGCCCTGTTATGGTAAATAGCTAAGGCCCTCCGAAATCATAATTTTTAAAACTAACATATGCGAGTTTTGAACCTTTGACCTCCAAGTTAAAATATAATAAATACACATTGCTACCATCTCTTCATAGAACCTTTTAAGTTTAATTGAAAATTTTTAATTTTTATTTATAAACTAGCTAGGTAAATATTAAATATTTGGCCTCTAAAATTTGGGGCCCCTCTAAAATTGGGGGCCCTGTGCGGTAGCCCAGCTTGCACAGCCTAAAATCCGGCCCTGAAAAAAGGTAGTTAATTATCTATTTGTTTCCCTCCCCACCACCCATCAAGAAAAGCAATGCTTGCTCAATAATCCACTAAGTGGGCATTATTAATACTTAAATAAATATAAGTTAATGATGTCATGAGAGGATAGAGAATTCAAACCCTACCTTTTAGACCATAGCCACTTTCTAACCCTAACCTTAACTTTTAAATGAATTTAATTAGTAAGCGGCTTTACCTCTTATAATACTTTATCCAATATTTACGTAATAGAGTTAATAATATCAAATTTAGTCCTAAATTTTTAAATTAATTATTCATAATTTTTTTATTTTTAAATTATTACCATCTTAATTTAAATTTATCACTCATGATTTTTCAACTTTCAAAATTTAATCAATCATAGTCCTCTTAAAAAGACCATGAATAATTAAAATTTGATAGTTTAAGGACTACCGTTAGTTAACTTATTTCGTCTTAATACATATGAAAACAATATACTAAATTTTTTGATAAGTTATATCACATATGAATTTGTGAAAGTATTTTTTTTCATAAAATTTTATAATAACCCATATAACAATAAGTTTATGTATTTAAAATATTGCTCGCGCTGCATTGTTTCATTTTGCCTATAATATTTAATATTTATTGATTAAACTAATCTTTTATTTCTGGCTTATTTTCTTATAATTTTTAAATTTATTTGTGTGTGTGTGTTTAATAGTGATTTTTAAATATATAAGTTTTATATAGAGTTAATTTCACCAGATGTCCATTTTCTTTAGTGGCAATTTTAAATTTAGCCCAAATTATTGTTTTTGCCATTTAACATTCTAGACTATTATTTTTTGGACACTTTTAGTCCTTCTCATGATTTTTTCTATTTTTAGTAAGGACGTTTTTGTCTCTTCGTATTTTTCTTCTGTTATTTTTTCCAGTTTCAATCAGTTTAATTGATTTAGGATTTTACTAAAACTGGTTGAAAATTATGGTTACTAAAAATCAGAGGTTACCTAACGTCCTAAATCAATTAAACCGGTTGAAACCGAAAAAATAATAAAAGAAAAATATGCCCTTACTAAAAATAAGAAAAGTCATGAGAAGGACTAAAAGTGTCCAAAAAGTAATAGTATATGTGATATTAAATGGCAAAAACGATAATCTGGATTAAATTTAAAATTACCACAAAAAACAAAGGACCTCTGGTGAAATTAACTCTTTTATATATGAATGTTAATTTAAATATTACGAAAAAAATTAAGTCAAATATAAATAATAGAAAAAATAAGTAATTTTTGTTAGATCACTTGTTTTATTAGTTATGGTAAATTAGAAGCACATATAGCAAGATCAATACTACTCATGCCAAGTATAACATCAAGGGTAGCAATTTACATTCTCATGAATTTTAAAGTAATTGTATTTCACAATTTTAAAATATGAGATCTCTAGTTAAAATGGAAGAAATTGAAGCATCTATTTTATCTCAACTAAAAATCTAAAGGTTGATAGTTGGATTTTACATTTATGATTATATATTACATTCTCAATAGACCCCTCACGTGTTGCGAGCCCGTTACTGACTTTGAAATGAAGTTGGTTTTGATACCCAATTGAAATATAGTTACATCTCAATTAAAAGTCTAAATTGATAATTGAATTGCACCTTTATATTTATATATTATATGCTCAACAAAAGGGAACAACACCATTTTATCTATATCTTATGAGTATTTTTTTTTTTTTTTTGAAACACTAATAATTATTTACACCATAGCTTATAGTAATTACAATAGTGGTGTTTTCTCAGTTTTTGATGAGATTTTGGATGAAATGGAAGATAGAGAATGAGGAGATAGAAGATGTGAGAGCTTCTTACAATAATTGATTTTTTGTCTCTGAAGTGGGCCCCACCATTGTTGAAAAAGGCACGCAATTTGCCAATTTCTTGCGTGAGGCACAACAATAGCGCCCAACCGAGCACATTACCTTAATTTTAAAAAAAAATAAAAATTCCTCCATCTATCTTTCTTACATGGCTTCTTAAAATATTGTGCAAAAATCAAGTAAGAATTTATTCTCGTGGGAATTAACATAGAAAAACGCATGTTTTGCTTTTATCCGACCAATCAGATGCACAGTAAATTTTATCCAACGAATGGGATGCAGTCCACATGGGTCATAGGATGATTGGATGTGATTGTCAATTTGTCATACTTTTTTTTTTTTTTTTTTTTTTGAGGAAGTCAATTTGTCATACTAAAAAGCTGAATTGTACTTTTGAGGTTGAATCATGGTACCTTAACGGATATGGAAAATTAATGGACCCATTTCGAATGTTTCTATTGGGCCGATTTAAACCTTATTATGGATCTTCAAACGGGTTTCTTTCAGGCCTATATTACCATTTCGATGTTTTAATAAATATTTTAGTGGGGTTCACAAAAGGCCCAACTACCCAATTTCAAAATTGGAACATAAAACCCATATCACAATATGTGATGAATTTAAATGGGCTGGTTAATCCTATAATATTTGAGGGCAAATTATGCTGAGCATCGGTATGCATCATGCATGGTGCATACGGATGCAAAAACGACGTCGTTTTATTAAAAACACACGTTTCCCCTTTAAAAAAAAATCAAGTTTGATTCCCAGCAACGACATATGAACTAAAATTCCAGAATCAATGAACTATAATTCCAGAATCTATGAACTAAAATTTCAAAATCTAATCTATGAACTAAAAATTTCAGAATGAATGAACTAAAATTCCAGAATCTACGAACTACAATTTCATAATCGATGAACTACAATTCCAGAATTGATGAACTATAATTCCAGAATCAATGAACTAAAATTCCATAATCTATGAACTAAAATTCCAGAATCTACGAACTACAATTTCATAATCGATGAACTACAATTCCAGAATCGATGACCTATAATTCCAGAATCAATGAACTAAAATTCCAGGACTATGTGGTCTAATGGTACTCGGGTTCGACTTCCATATGGAAGATTATTATGAGTTCGAGCCTCAGTGGAAGCGTTATACATAATGTTGTTGCTGGGAATCGAACCTGATTTTTTTAAGGGGAGACGTGCGTTTTTAATAAAACGACGTCATTTTTGCATTTGTATGCATACGGATGCATAGCATAACTACTCATATTTGAGTCTAACTTGATTATTATTCAATTTAGACTCGACTCACCTTGAGTTTAGTAAAATTGCATGTAATTATCATGTGCTTTTAATTTATTTATATGTACAAATATTATTAATTGCAGATATAAAATGTGTTAAATACGATTACAGAATTTGATAATTATTTTTAGACCGAGCTCTACAATGCAAGGTAAATTTTAGTCCATGATATAATTTGTTAATTCAATTAGACGCCACTTGTAATTTGACCTTGCTCGTATGTAAGATTACAATTTTAATATTAATGTTCCAAGTTTGATTTTTCGTGAGAATTGTTTATTGGCATTTGTAGTTTGAGTCACTCAACTATATACATTCTAAGTTAGTTTAGTTCATTGTATTTTTTTTTTTTTTTTTTTTACCAACTAGAATCATAAGATAAATTTTATTTAAGTATATCTTTGGATAGTGACTTCTAGCTTTTCCGTAAATCAAAGTTATTTAAAATAGACCCCGAAGCTTAGCGTAGTTGATTTGTTGTTTGACTTAAAGGTAGGCATCATTGTGGAGGTTCGGATCCCACTAAAAACATGTATAGAAAAAAGGTCGAAGAACGATGATTGTTTGGATTGCATCTCTTGTGCACACATGAAGACTAAGATCTGATCGGTGGGCTGATTGTGTGACTACTACGTAATAGTTTTAGAGGTGAAATGTGAAATTTTGTGGGTTTAGAATTAGTCACAAAATTAGAATTAGCTAAGTTATAAAAAAATAAATAAAAAAATTATCTAATAAGATTGTATAAAGTTATATAACAGATTTTTGGTCTGGCTGTTGGTTTCTGGAAAAATCCGAGAGCCACATATATATGTATAAGAACGGTCAATATATTCTTCGTGTTCTTCTTCGTCTTGTTCCCAGTTCCGTCTGTTACTCCGCTTTTCCACCAAAGGACTCAACTCCATTATTGAGCACCATGGAAGCTCTGGCATCCTCAACAACAACCGCCATACTATCTCCTTCTCTCCCAATCTTTTCCCCTCTCAAATCCAATCGCCTTTCCTCCAAACGCATCCTCCGCTTCTCCGCCTCTCCCAGAGGTACCCGCCTTCTTCTTCTTCTGCTCCTATTCCTTTCTATCTTTCGATTTAGTTAGCTCCCGTTTGTAATTCGTGATTTTTTGATTTTCAGGTAACGGGAACGAGCCCGATCTCCGATCCAATTCCAATGACTCGAGCCTGGTACCGATCCTTTCCCAGGTAATCTTCCATGTTCAATTATTTATGGTAAATTCTGTATTTAGGGCGTTTTTGTTGAGGTGTAATTTGGGGAATTTTTGGCAGGATGCGGCGATGGGATTGGTTCTGAGCGCGGCGAACGTTCGAGGATGGACTACCGGGTCGGGGATGGAAGGGCCATCGGTTCCGGCGGGTTCGAACCCGGAAACCGGAATGGAGCAGGTATCTACCTTCCCTTGGTCCCTCTTCACGAAATCGCCACGACGTCGTATGCTAGTTGCCTTCACTTGTAAAGTCTGCGGACAACGCACAACTCGCGCCATCAATCCTCATGCTTATACAGACGGCACAGTCTTTGTTCAGGTACTACTTGGACACCATAACTTCTCTCTGTCTCTGCAAATGTGCATTCATACTAATAGGAATCAAGTGTTACTTATTTACAATTAAAAATGCAATAGTTTTGAGCAAAAATATAATATTTTAAAATCAAAATGCAACATTTAGGGGTTGGACAGAATACATATTTGGATAAATTGATTGATTGTTAATTATGATAGGAAGAATCTTATGAGAGAACTGAGAAAGTGTAATACTTATGTGGGAAAATGTGGTTTTTTTTTATGAAAATATAATATTAGGATTTTTTTTAATAGTATTACTGACTCTATTATAATGTAGTATCTGTTCATAGCTACTTTCTCAACCTACTGAAGCACAAATAGTCAATACCGCCTACACTGAGGTTCGAACTCATGACCTCCCATTTGGGTGTGTCACTTCGTGCCATTAGACCACAAGGTCATTGGCATGTAATATTAGGAGTTTAAGAGTTACCAAAAAAATTATAATAATTGTGAAGAAAAGTGTAATACTTTGAAAAACTGGCATGTTTCATGGATAGGATCCATGAGACAGTCTTATAGGAGATTTTGCCTTTATTTTTTTTTATATAATTTCTGATTTTGTCTCTTTTGTTTATGTTGATAGTGTTGTGGATGCAATATATATCACAAACTGGTGGATAATTTGAACCTGTTTCATGATATGAAATGCTATGTGAATTCAAGCTTTAATCCAAATCCAGATAACAGCCTTGGGTTTAAGTATTTTGACTTGGATGATGACAATGAAGATGATATACCACAGCATTTTTAAGGTGAAGTTTAAGGAACCAGAAAACAAAAAAAGTTTGCAGTTCTGTATATTCCATTGTCTCCTATCACCATAGATGCCTGCCTTATTGCTCTTGTAAATACTCTGTACACTTGTATCCTAAGTTAATAAGTCTGCTCAATAAGTATTACTAGTGATTGATATGTAAAGGACCTGCGATTCATACCGTATTTGTATTGCTAGATACTCCTCTGATCTCTACTTGGCATTTCAATTTTCAGCTTCTAACTTATAGCTTTTCAGCTTTCAGCTACCTTTTCGGTTAGATCTGCCAAACATAGCCTTATATGCATGTGGCTTATTGATCTTTAGTAAATTTATTTCATGATGTGATTTGGTTGGTGCTGAGGCAAAGAGACTAAGAAGTGGTGAGAACCAAAGTGCTGTATGGAGTTTTTGGGATTGATTTGGGGTTTCCATTTCATTTGTTATTGCATTTGGAAATGCAGAAAAGCAGCAGAACTAACATAGTGTCCAGAAGAAGAGTAGGTCTTCCGCAAGACCGTCTCACGTGAGACGTATTATACTTTTTAGTTAAAATGTAATACTTTTTATGAGTCCATAGAAAGGTATTACATTTTAATTAAAAAGTATTGCACGTGAGACAGTCTCAAACAGGACTTATTCCTAGAAGAAATGCTATTGTGCTTGTGAATTCATGCCATTGGTTCACCTGGTTGTCTTAATTGAACCTCTTGAAGTTAATTGTGCAGTTCTTATACAATCAACTATGACCTCAACAAGCATAATGTAGTTCTAGCTATATTTTTGCATGCTTAGTGCTCGAAAACCCTGCTTCTGTGTGTGTGTGGTATATATATATATAGGCCACTGTGCAAGTGAGTCCACACCTTCTCATGGTCCGTGTGGACAGATCTGGTCCATTAAAAGTTAGAGATCAATGGTCAGATCTGGTCCATTATCAATTGTGCAACTGTGCAATATTGGTGGCTTGGAGCTTCTAAGCCCTGCTTCTATTCCTTGCCTTTGCTGAAGTTTTGTATGTACTTAGCTTGTTATCCATTGGGCTGGTCTTGTGTTTGCTTGTCTTTATTGCTGATGTATAATGCTTCTTTGACAAATTTGGTGAAATTGAACACAGGCTAGTAGGCTACTATTAATGAAATTACACTGTTAATGTACTCTGCCATACTATTTTTCCTATTGAATTCTCAGTGGCATGACATAGCTGGAGCCTGGAATAGGTAGATGATTTTATATTCTTTGATGGGATTATTAGGAATACTTAAAGGCCATTTACTGAAAGAAACTGTTTTCTTTTTTTTAATTTTTCAGTTTTCATCTTTGTTTTCCATTCTCTGTTTCTTTGGGTTAGAAAACTTGTTTACTAATACTTATTTATTTATTTTTTTTTAAATTAATGTTATAAAATTAACACAAGTTTAATTTTGAGTGATTTTTAGACTTTGTATTTAAAATATATTTGATTTAAATAGAATAAATATAATTTTTACTTTTAAGAGCAATATATGTAAGATTTTTACATTTGATATTCGAACCAAATATATATATATATAACATAACTAAAAATATATCTGAACTAATAATCTATTAAATTCATCTAAAATTTAGTTTAAAGAATATTAATATTTTTTTTGAGCTAATTGAGTTGTTTGTGAGATGCACTTAGGTCAGAATGAAGGCTCAGGAAAAAACTGATAACCATTCACAACTATCCACTTGTCCAGATTTAATGGACCAGATGCAATTTAAAAAAATACGATAATATTTTCGTAAATAACTCGAACTTTGGTGCAAGTAGCATGTGTTAAAAGTGTAAGTAATTGCTACAAATGTGCTTGTAAAATCACTTAAAGTATGACCATTTTCACTTAATAGTGTAAGTAATTTACTTTTTTAATCTTGGTGCACTTAATGATAACGTCTTTCACATTGGTACACTTAATGATAACATTTGATGCAACTAATGATAATGTTAGGTGCACTTAATATTGATGCTCCGTGTAAATTTTTTTGCACTTTTAATACATTTTACTTGCACTTTTAATATATTTTACTTACACTTTTAATACATTTTACTTGTACTTAGGTGCATTATATGAAACTGTTACTTACACTTTTAACACAATTTACTTGCAATTCAATGTTTAATTATTTACGAAAATATTATCACATTTTTTTAAAATAGTCTTTCCGATTAAATCTGAACACATGGATGGCTGCAAGTCAGGAAACTTGGGCTATAAAACTAAAAAAACAAAGAAATTTTGGACTTGATAATTGGGTGCTAAAGGATATTCTTTCATTGTCCAAGTGGTCTCTAGTGTGATAATTTGAAGAGATTAAAAACTTGTTGAGCAGTTTTGAAGTAGTACAACAGTACAAAGAAAGTAGTACATGTGAGTACAGTGCACAATGGCATAAAAGGAGTTTAAATAAAATAGACCCCCAAGTATAAAGAGTTAAGTGAAGCAAGTTTTCCTTGATTTATTTTTTTACTTAAGCCATGTCAATGACGGATGCTCCAAGATTTGCTTCTCTATCCAATCAACAACTTTTGAACATATATTTTGTGAAGACTTTTGATTATTTGTGGCTCTGTTTGTAGGCTTGTTACTGCATTTGATTCATGCTGTTCACAGACCAGGCACAGTGCTTCTTGGATATATAATGTAAGTAAACTTACATTTCTTTCTTTGAATGGTGAATGCGATGAATACTCGACCGTTATACCAACCGAGTTGAAATGGCATTTGAAGAAACATGTCCTGCCCTTATGCACGAACAACTCAATTGGCTCTTCAATGGTAGATTGTGTAGGTAAAGACACAGATCGAGCCAATTGCAATGTGAGAGTTAAGCCCATAGTGAATCTTTATAGGCACCAGACATCGATCATCCAACCTACCTCCTACTTAATGAGTTGCTAAGTCACTTTGGTTTAGTTTAGTATTGAGTATTTTTCTTTCTTCTCCCAAAAAGTTGAATCCCAACCCAAGGGCCCCACACCCTAGTCCGAGAGAGCATTTGAGATGATGTATATCACGGTAACTCAATGGCTTAGCAGACATGGCCAAATGCCAGTGCGCACAAGAGATTTGTCCACTTTGGGCATAATTGCCACACTGTCGCCCCGCCGAAGTTCAGACCTTGATATCTTAGCAGACATGGCCAAATACTGAACCATTGTATTTTTCCATTCTTGGTAGATGGTGGATGCATCATTACTGAGCCACAGCAAACATGGCAATATGAATTCCTTTGTGCCCAAACAATATGCAAACAGGTTTATAAATGTTACGAAATGAAACTAGTGGATGCTAGTAGTAGTACTTGTTGAGTTGTTGTGATGGTGTGGTGGATGCTAGTAGTAGTACAAATAGTACAGGAGGGGAAGTAGTAGTACAACGTGACTACGCGAGTACAATGCACAAAACAAAGCCATAAAAAAGGAGCTTCTACAGAAATGTATGTGCCTGCAAAAGCCTTCCAGCACATTGGGGAAGACAATAATGTACATAATCTTTCCCACACTTCACTCTATATATTATTTCAAAGAGACTAGTCAGAACATGCCAGGTTAGTCTACAAATCATCAACTACATTTTAGTTTGTCACAAACACAATAGTAATATGTTTTTGTGGACTGTACACTTCTATTTGCATATACTTTTGGGTGGTCTACTAAACCATTCCGTGTTGTTTAGTATTCTCTCCGTTATATTTTATATATCATGTTTACTATTCATGGATCTTTCTTTGATTTTGTTAACATTTTCTTATAAGTTATGTTTTTAATAGTACTTTTATTTATATATAAATTTTATATACTGATACTAGATTAAATGTTACAAAAGATTAAATTGTAAATAACTTCAGTCAAGTCTCATTAATCGAATCAGACAGAAATGAGACAGGATTGAGGAGAAATAAGATGTCCATGTTTTACTAGAATTGGTATTTAGGTTCAAAAAGGATAATCTACCTAGCTTCAGTCTTCAGAGTGATAAACCCAATCCCAAGTGGAATTTCAAAAGGATTTCTTTCAGCAAATTTTCTGTGGGCACCAGAGATCCACGCAATAATAAAAATGGAAATATCCATTTCAAGATTGCCTGCTAAGAAGCCAGATTTCCACCACCTCATATCACAAACATCCATTGCCACGTCAGAGGATAGCATCCCATCTCCCTTACCAATAGGATTCATTCTCTAGAGATAACAAAGCCCTCAATGCAATCAGACCACACATATTCTCTGGTGAGTAATCAACCTTCCCCTCCCATCATATTAAAACCCCTCTCACCCTCTCCTTTCCTACTTGGTTTCCATTCCAGTCACATAATAAGCTAAGAGGTGCATACACAGTTAATATCAAGAAGAATCAGAAATGGCGAGTGTTACCTCTGCTGCTGTTGCCATTCCCTCCTTCACTGGCCTCAAGGCAGCGGGCGCATCATCCTCTTCCAGGACTGCTGTCAAGTTGGCTGCAGCTCCCACCCCAAAGCTTGCAATCAAGGCCTCCCTCAAGAATTTTGGTGCTGCCGTGATTGCCACCGCCGCTAGTGCATTGCTGGCGACCAACGCCCTGGCTGCTGAGGTTAAGCTTGGCTCTGATGACGGTGGGCTTGCCTTCGTCCCCAGCGAACTCTCTGTGGCTTCTGGAGAGACCATTGTGTTCAAGAACAATGCGGGCTTCCCTCACAACGTGATTTTCGATGAAGATGAGATTCCGTCTGGAGTTGATGCTGCCAAGATCTCCATGAATGAGGAGGACCTGCTGAATGCACCTGGAGAGACTTACTCTGTCACTTTGACAGAGAAGGGAACTTACTCTTACTACTGTTCACCTCACCAGGGAGCTGGCATGGTTGGCAAGATCACTGTAAACTGAAGTACTAATTCCAATCTTTTGTAAAACTTTTCTCGGAATTTTAATAATCTCAATTTTCCTGTTTATTTCTCCCTCTTTCATATTTTCTTAGTGTTTAGAAGAATTGAATTCAGCAGGTATTCTAAAATGCAACAAGTTCTTGTGTTCTTGGCCAAATTGCTAACTTGGCCAAAAAATTCAATGTTAAAAAATCCACTTCAGAAAGGCTAGTGCACAATAAGGGCAATTGGTAACTTGTTGGTTCAAGTTGTTAGAGCATCAGGAAGGGCGGTTTTAGCCCCTAATACTTTACCACCCACATCAGGGAAATTTTCGTGTCCGGGCAAGGGGCTAACCTTCCCATTTGTATCTACTTGGACCGGGTATTTAAGAAGATGACCTTGTAATGGGGTGAATTCCTCAGCCGTGTATCTCTCCCAGTTATTTTCAGCAATGTTGTTTACACGCTTCACGCAATCCAAGCTTTTGGGTTCCTTGAAACTATCTTCTGTCATCCCCAAGTGCTCTGCCCACAGGGACATTCTATAACCATACACCTGCAGAAAGATAACAATTTACATCAGTTTACATTTTACAAGCTCTCTGGATATGCAGTACGGTACAAGCAACACCAACCTGACCACGGGGGTGTTTTTTCCTTTTTGCCCAAGTGTGGTGTAGCTGATATGCACCCATAGCAATCTCGGTGTCTCTCGAACCATCCATAGATCTTTCGTTAATGTTAGCAGATCCCAAGATGATGTACTCATCATCCACAATCATTCCCTTTGCATGTACATAAATCATGAATCTTTTATATTTTTGAGAAGCTGAGACCTGAATTCAGTTTGGCAATAAGACCAAGGCAGTATTGTTAGATAATCACAACAGACTTAACAGGAAAAATTCATTTTTGATGTGACACAATAATCAATTAAATATAAAATGTAGAATCATTACCCCGTTATCATTATAAGGTGGTTGTGTGCTCAAATTGGATTCTTCTTCTTCTTCATGCTGCTCTTCTCGATTGCCAAGACAGTAGAAATTTAGATAGTCACAAGGATGTGAGTCTTCAAGTTGAGCTGATTTCAGCTCTCGAGCAACAAGTTCATACATCATTTGCATTGTCTGCCCCTGAAAGAGCATGCATTGGTAAAGTTAGTTAACTGTAGGAAATTTCTCCAATTCGAAGAAAATGTTTGGATTATCACTGAATTATCAATGTTTATTGAGATTTTCAACTTGCCAAGACAAGAAAACAAGGGCATCCATGCAGTAGTTATATTTTCCTCTTCTTTGCAAAGTATTTTCTCCTTTACCAAATAACTAATACAATATTTATAAAACAGCTTGCAAAGGGTCATTTATCAAGTGAAGAATTCATCCACACAGATCTTTATTTAGTGTCATCTTCTCTTCAAACTAGGAAGTTAAAGACTCATATTTTGCATCACCTGCCAATACAGAATTTCTTGCATTGATGCAGAAGAAGGGACACCTTCGGGCCACATTGGAATGACAATGTAAACAGCAAATCGCTCCCCATTCCGGATTTTACTTGCAACCTTGAGTGCAAGCTCTATTGGAATCAAGTTATCTGCACCTAAAATAACCATAAAAGGCTGGATCTGAGGTAAATACCATTTTTTATAAGGGATTTCTACAAAATTGGGTGGAAAAAATGAAATGTGAGTAATCACTATTGATAGAGAAGATTTTGAAACCTGCATTTTTGTAGGAAGGCCAAGCAAATGATGACCCAATAAAATACTGATTTTCAATATAAATAAAATGCTTGGCACGTCTTATCGCTTGAATGTATGCCATTTGGATACTCCTATCAACCACCACATTTTTCACACAAACTAAATGCTGCAACAATTTCAACACACAGTTAAGCTATGGAAGTTTAGTCACTGTCAATTAACAACATCAAGAAAATATATGCAAAAGTTCACCACCTGTGACTCGGCTAAGTGAATGTTTTTGGGGAATCCTTTCAACGACCCAGAATCTATAGATCTGAAAACCTGTCGCAGTTAAAATGAAAAACAGAAAATAATTTGGAATTTTCACAAGTTAAGATTTTAGTATGTCAAACAGGAAAGGAGTTCTAATGAACCTGAACATGCCAGTTTTCAGGATCATCTGCCTTAGAGACCCACAACGAAGGATCATCATTTGGAATCACAGATGAAGGACTATTAATCCATGAAATCCGCTCTATCTTAAGTAAAGCATCGTCATGCCAATTAGGTTTCTTTTTTAAACGTCTCCCTAGTGCTAACCATTTTGTGGCTTTTCTCCATCGCTGTTCAAAGTTTGTTAGCACATCGTAGGCAGCAGGACCTTCAATTTTGCAATGTAAATCATGCCATGGTTGCCTTGGTCCCTTGGTTACTGCCTATTACAGAAGGAAAATATTAGTGCTAATATCTCCTCCAGGAGAATCCAATAGCAGTAATAATAAGTATATAGAATGAAGTCCATTTTAAGTGGTTCGTATAGAGAATTAGAGACAGTTATGCATAATCGCTTCTTAGATATGAAAGACTACTATCTATATTTCTTACTGTTCCTAATTGCTAATACAAAAAGACCAAGAGAGGTGCAAAAAAAAACAATGATTGCAGTGTAACAAACACTTACAGGAAACGTGGGATTGTGATAGTCATCCCGGAAAACAGTATCAAGATCACGAAAGAGTCTATGCTCAGGGGTATCATAGCGCCCATCACAGAGGTCTAGACCTCCAATAAAAGCTGTTATCTTCCGTTTATTTCCCTTAGCTTGTGTATCCACAATGACACACTTCTGATGGTGCGTATAAAGAGTTCCCACCACCTGTTTATGACAAAAGTAGAATTAACTCTATACGCATGTACTTCAACGGAAGACACTTGTTTAGCATTTTTCTACTATGCAACAAAAGGAATGATCTCTAACGCACGAGACACGTTGGAAGAAATTTTCAAATCTGGAAAATGTACCATGTTTGAGTCATTGATATTTCAAATAGTTGAAAGAATAAAAACTTAACGAAATATTTTCAGATGCATATCCTATGTAACCTCCCTTATTAATGAACACATAAGTAGCTGCTACACAGCCAAAACTGGGATTTCAGATTATGCATAGCCACTAAACTTCATTACTGCTGTGTATTTTCAAAATGTTCTTCTAATTTTAAGCAAGAACTTGGCTATAACCAAATCCCTCTCTGCTGAATGAAGTAGCAAGTTCTGATTCAAGTATAACCATGCCTGTTGCTTGAAAATGCTAAGCTTACTGCTTGCATATCGAGGTGACAGCACGCAAGTGACAGTCGAGTGTTTGAAAAATTTCCGAGTCTCTTCGTCGTGAGTTTGCATCACTCCTGCCTATATCACCAGAAACATTCTAAGCATTAGCAAAGACTCCATAGTCCATACATAAATTCTGGAAATGTACTAGATATGATTTAGACAGCCAGTCATATGCATACTACAAAATTAGATTTCCCCATATTTCTCTACTTTAATTTTGGTCATTCTCTCCATAAAGGATTGGCTACAAGCTATAATCATTACCGTGTGAATGAAGAATTTGTCGTGAGAAGTTTTATCATCCCAAACCAATAAGAGCACCCTCACTCCTTCCTGCGATTTGTACTTGAGCAGATCACCGAGATTCTGATTCCCGCCGTCCGGCAATGGCTTTTCCGACTCCCTCACCAGCTTCACCTTGTGATAAACAGACCACCCTACTATGTAGACTAAGTGACGAGCTTCCAGTATAGCGTGACATATGTCTTCCCAGCACTTTTCGTGACGAAAAACCCTCGTCTCTTCCAATTCGATCTCCGGCAACATGCCGTCCGGCGAATGGGCGTCCTGATATAGCGTCACTGAGCCTCCGTGCCTCACCGGAAAATAACTCTCGTTTAGACCGTGATTTTCGGGAATGCCGCTCTGGTACTCCGGATTTTCATTAAACGGAGTGAACTTCATCTTCAATCGGAGAGCGCAATCAGTTTTTGGAGGTTTTCCGCGAGGTCCAATGATCGGGAACCAGTCGTCTATGAGCTCACCAGACTTTATCTTCTCCGCAGGCACGGCGGCGACGCCGATATAATCGGCGCCTAAAACGTCGTCGTCCTTCACCTGGAACTGGACCTCGGTAACAGGGTGAGCCAGGGGTATTTTGAAGTGGCTGTTCCAGATCGGATTCTCGGAGTTGGAAATGACGCCGGTACGCGCCACCCTGGCCCCGGCGAGGCAAACCGTGACGTACGGATCGCTGGTGATTTTCTGTTTGTGGCGGCGACGTCCATTCCGTCGCCGGCCAGCAAACGGCTTCCGGCAGACATCGAACGCCGTGAAACACCGACGGAGCTGCTCGGTGACGAAATCCATATTCGGCAAGCTCCGAGCTTCTACAATATTCAAGTCCAGGTCGCCGTGAAGATACTCTACAGGACTATCAACCGAATCTTCAGCCGCCATTTTTAGGTGTTAGTAGCCAAAATGGTAGCGTGATAATAAGTAATAAGTGTTGGTTATCGGCGGAGGAAATGGGGATGAAGCTAAGAGGCGGCAGTTGACGGGGGAAAACAAAATGGGAAGGTAGCTTCTCCACCGACTAACTGTGGCACCGGAAAGATGGCGGTGGAGGAGAATCCGTAAATCAGTATGAAAATTAATTTTCTATTTTTTTTATCTAAAAATTGAAGTTGGATAAATAATACAGTAACTCCTACAAACTTCACTTCTCATTCTGAGATGACATGTTAATACCCAAAATGGTTATCGACTATAGTGATTTTTCTCAATTTCATTCTATACGATTTTGGTGACCTAATATCGTCACAGACTTTTGTGTTTCACTCAATTTAGTCTCAGACTTTTGTATTTTTGCTCAATTTAGTTCCTCATTTGTTATTCTGTCCATTTGGTGTTAAATAAATAGACAATTCAGTAATTTTAATATTGACATCTCTTTACTCATAGACATGTGAACTGCGAAATCTTTTTTTTTTTTTTTTTTTTTTTAACGAATTACTCCCAAAATTACTCCTAAAACTGCGAATATAAAATTTGATTTGTAGGTCTGGGAGTAATTCTGCGTATAATTCGTACAAGAAAGTGTATTTCGCACTTCACAAGTTGAAAGTAAAGAGAGATCAATATTGACATTACTGAATTGTCTCTTAATTTAACACCAATTTGATGGAATAACAAATGGAGGACTAAATTGAGCGAAACACAAAAGCCTGGGATAATATTAGGTCACCAAAGTCGTTTAGGACGAAATTGAGAAAAACCACTATAGTCGAGGACGATTTTGGGTATTAACTCTCACTTTATTAGTTGTTAAATTTAGTTTTTTCCTACAAACTTCTCATTCTGAGATACTACAGGCCTGCCCTCAATGTTTTTTTTTTTTTTTTTTAATAAAGTTAAAGAAAAATATTTATTTTGTTCAACAGAAAAATATCTTCATAGATTTTTAGTTGAAAGACATTTCTAGATTCTTTATTTTAAGGTTTTTTTTTCTCATATTTCTTCAAGTTAGTTTCTAGGTTATTATTATCAACATTACCACTACTTATTATTATTATTATTATTATTATTATTATTATAAGTTCATTTTTAGAAAAGTAAGGCAAATAGAAAAAATACAATTTCTTAACTTTTAGTCAAATAAAATAAAAATTATCAAGTGGCTTGTGGCCCTAGTATCCGGTTGCTTCCTTATGTGGGAGCTCTAAGGTTGCTTCCTTATGTGGGAGCTCTAAGGTTCGAGCCTTGGTGTAGGCGTAGATTGTATATGTGGAGAGTTAATACCCAAAATCGTCCTCAACTATAGTGGTTTTTCTCAATTTCGTCCTAAATGACTTTGGTGACCTAATATCGTCTCAGACTTTTGTGTTTCGCTCAATTTAGTCCTCCATTTGTTATTCCGTCAAATTAGTGTTAAATAAAGGGACAATTCAGTAATGTCAATATTGATCTCTCTTTACTTTCAACTTGTGAAGTGCGAAATTCTTCTTTCTTATACGAATTACACCCAGAATTACTCCCGAACCTGCAAATCAAATTTTATATTCGCAGTTTTAGGAGTAATTCGTAAAAAAAAAAAGGATTTCGCAGTTCACATGTCTATGAGTAAAGAGATGCCAATATTAAAATTACTGAATTGTCTATTTATTTAACACCAAATGGACAGAATAACAAATGAGGGACTAAATTGAGCAAAAACACAAAAGTCTGGGACTAAATTGAGCGAAACACAAAAGTCTGGGACGATATTAGGTCACCAAAGTCGTTTAGGACGAAATTGAGAAAAACCACTATAGTCGAGGACGATTTTGGGTATTAACTCTATATGTGGATATCTCCCTTCTTTTGTAAAATGAAAATTTGGAGCAATTTTTTTTTTTTTTTTAGAAAAAAAAAAAAATTGGAGAAATAGAAAAGAGAAAAATGGTTTACTAAACTCAATTTTCTAATTTTATAGCTATCTCCATTCTTCCCTTTTCCACTGATTTTGGAGAATCCAAAATTACAATTCTCTAAATAGAGAAGTAAAAGAACATGGGTGAAATGTATTCGGTAAATTATTCTGTGTACCATAACAAAAAGTACAGTTTTAATATACTAAATATATATTATCTGTGTACTGAGTGTACATTATATATAATGTGTATTCAGTACACATAATGTATCTCCCTTGAATATAATATACATTTTTAATATATCAAAAATACATTATTTTTGTACTGAATATATATTATTTTACACTATACAAAATATAGTCCACACAGTTTATGTAGACCATAGTCCATACAATAATGATTGACAGTACTCCAAGATTAGTGGTCAAATCCCCTCCCTTTTTCATGTTTTCTCCCTTTTAATATCACGTTAGGAAAGAAAAATACAATTCTGTAGCATTATTACTTTATAATAATAATTATTACATTATTACAATCTTTATTGTACAAATGTATATGTGACATTGATGGAAGTATGGAACACACATAGCAACTTAGGCTCTGACATAAATTATTTACAGACTAAAATGATTAAAATAGTTGTTTAATTTATTTAGTAATATATTTTTATTAACTTTTGTTACTTTTTACAAATTTAGTATTAATGATTAAATCAAGTGCATGTATTTTCAAAATGATATTTTTAATAAATAGACTATAAATCTTGTAATTAATAATAATAATAATAATAATAATAATAATAATAATAATAATAATAATAATAATAATAATAATAATGTGATACATGCCATTAAACTAAAGGACTAACCAAACATAACTTCTCCAAAAGTCTTATAGGAATAGAGCTAATAATAAATAATTTAGACAAAATTCCTTGGTGAATTTGAATCGCTTAAATTGTATGCAGTTGTCGAACGTGATGTTGTCATCATTAAACTCTGAATAAAGGCCAACATCTACGAACATACAAACATAAATAGGATTAATAAAGAGCACCGATTTTCTCTTAATGAAATCTTATGTAAAGAGTATAAAAAGTAAAGTACTAAACGTTTCACACGCTATTAGAGTTAATAAAATTAAATTGAGTTAACTATAAAAGGAAATTTTTTAAAAAAAAAAAAAAGAAAAAAAGAATAAAGAGAAAACACTCACAGCAGCTAGACCAGCAATCATAATACTGAAACCAGGAAAATGGAATGGTGCATCGTCGGATAAAAATGTAGCTGAGAAAAAAGATGGAGGTGAGTTAAAATTTGCATTTTGGAAGATTTAAAATATGAATAATAATTCCAATTAATTAAACCCACCCCTCAATTTATGTGGACCCGAGTCAAAAAAATATACAATTTATATACTAAATGTTCACAATTCAAAATGTAAATTGTGTATTTTTAAACTTAGGTCCACCTTGCAAAGTGAACCCGAGTCCACAGAATAATTTGCCTCAACATACACTTACCTATTAATGGACTGAAAGCCAGAGGAGAAACAATGTTGGCAAAGGAAGACAAGCCTGTAACACATCCTTGGACCTTTCCCTAAAAATTGGAAATTAAAGAAACATAAACTTCGATAGAGGACTTGATTTTAAGTCACAAATTATATTTGTATATTATGGTTTAACGTGTGCATTAGGTAAACCTTACTCCTATATAATTGTTAGTAAATTATATAAAAGGGATACATTTAATCACCTTTTCAAGAATTATACTTCATTTACTCGGTTATCCCTTTCAAGATTTTAATTTTAATTTT
The DNA here is from genome assembly GCF_001879475.1 of Ipomoea nil. Lineage (NCBI taxonomy): Eukaryota > Viridiplantae > Streptophyta > Magnoliopsida > Solanales > Convolvulaceae > Ipomoea > Ipomoea nil. The sequence goes on along the minus strand of NW_017617690.1, from coordinate 130,672 downwards.
TAGTACTACGACGATATCATAATGTGGGCCTACCACCATTGAGAACAAGATATTTATTGAAAAGTGTGGATAAATACTAGTTATTGATTTAGTAGGTCTAACATTTAAAAATAAAGAAAAATAAGAAAAAAATGATTGGTCAAATTGATACTTTGATAAATCACCCACCATTTTCCCCCTCTTATTTTTTAGTTATAAATCATTCAAACATATTTTATTAGTTCACACCTCACACGAGAACCTTATTCTAAGATACCAATACCTGCTCATTAGGTCCAAACTGCTTAGAAGCAATGCTCCTTAGCTGCATACATATGTAGGGGAAATTAATTATTTTCACTTTAAACATTATTGCTTAAATTGATAATTGAGTAGAAATTATTATTGGGGATAAGGGTCAAATAGACCCTTGAACTATAGGCAAAAGTGCAATTAATCCCTTCAACTTTTAAAAAGTTCAATTAGGCCCTTCAACTTGTTATTTTAAGTCAAATAAGTCTAATTACAATTAACCAACGGGTTACGGGTAAATTATTGATGTTGATCGCCGGAAATCGCTGTTGACCGCTGGAAACCACTGTTGACTGCCGAAAAAAAGGAAAAAAAAAAACTTCTCCCGGAGAAGGCGGCCAGATCTATCTGGTCGCCTTAACCAGAGGTCGTCCTCTCCAATGGAGAAGGCGACCAGTCTGGTCGCCTTCTCCACTGGAGAAGACGACCGAACGGTTGTTTTCACCGGTAGGTCTTTTTTTTTTTTTTTTTTTTTGCCGTAATTCTTACTGGAAATGTTGCCGTATTTTTTTGACCGATTATTGCATGTGAATAACCTGTTATTAGGTTTATTTGACTCAAAATAACAAGTTGAAGGGTTTAATTAAACTTTTTAAAAGTTAAAGGGCCTAATTGCATTTGTGTCTATAGTTCAAGGGCATATTTGACCCTTATCCCTTATTATTATTATTTAAAACTTACACAAGGCATTCCAAAAGTAGCTAGAACTGACATCAATGCAGCAGCATAAGGAACCTGCACCAAATAACAATTTAATAAGTTTGATCCCTTCTGTGGACTGTCATTTGGTCATGTCGGGTGTCTATTGAGCCATTAAGTTATTGTTATTTACATCCTCCCAAATACTCTATCGGGTCGGGATGTGGGCCTTTAAGGTTGGGATTTCAACCTTTTGGGAGAAGAATAAATTTGAACTCTAAACTTATTAAGTATCCCTCAATGCTCATGTCTTGGAGATCAATTGGCCTGGTAGAGGCAGTAAATAGTGAGATGTGACTCAACTTGTTAATATGCTCATGCTTGTACACTAGTGCAGTAGTGCTTACAACAATATAAAGTTTGTGAACTTATTTTGAATTGACTGACTAATTGAGCTGTGTCAAGATGCAAATGCAATATGATTAATGTTTGTATAGGTTATTATACAAGCTTAAAATTTTTTGACTCATTTTGTATATTTTAAAATTTTTTTTTTTTTTCTGGTAGAGATGGATATTAAGATATTAGATATATGCAGGCAGGGTATAGGTAGACTTACCCAGGGTGACCATGCAATGCTGTGAAGCAGCAACTGCATTCAAAACAATATTTCATTGGCAAACAATATATATATATATAGATGAAGAAGAAGAAACCCCTTACAATTAAGATAAATATAAATAAATAAAAGATGAAAAAATAGATATGAGCAAAAAGTATAAGAAAATTTCATACATGCAAAGAGAAGAAAAAGAGGCCTACTGAGAGAAGCCTCTCTTCTCCTATGGCAGGAGCTAGTATGGGCATCAGAGCTAGCTGCATATCAGTTCAACATCAAACAAATTAACAGCCATTATATATATATATTGGACCACAATATATATATATATATATATATATATATATATATATATATATATATATATATATATATATATATATATATATATATATATATATATATATATATATATATATATATATATATATATATATTACCTGGGATATAGCTCCAGCGATCCCAGCAATCATTGTCAAATCAGCAAATTCATCTTTGTCAAAGTGAAACTGGGCTTTCAAGAAGTACTGCATGCATGCAGAGAGTTTAATTTAATTTATAAACATCATCAATTTCTTGCATGAAATCCACTCACAACTCACAACATAATCATGTTAATAATTGTTCTTCAGCATCACAACCAGTCATACATATGATACATTGTTAAGTACAATTCATGGTTTATAAAAAGATATAAGGGGTTATGTTTGGTAAATAGCTGTTAGCTTATTGGTTTGACTAGTTGGTAGCATTAGCGGTTTGTAACAAAATATTTGATAAATTAGTTGTTAGTTGATAACTGATTACATGCAAAATGACTTTCTCAAAAAAAAAAAAAAAAAAAAAAAAACTGATCAAAAAATCTACTTTGAGCAGTTTTTTGAATTTTAGTGTTTTTGGTGTAATAAGTTGTAAATCAAACACTTATATTAACTGTTTAGTTAAACGATTAATAGTGATTGATCAAATAAATTAAAATTGACTGATAACCTAACTATGCTATTAAACAGGTAATAGGAATTTTTTTTTGAAAACTTAACGTGTTGGTAGCTAGGTATGTGAGGCAACTTACAAACAGAGAGGCATTTAAGCCAGTCTCAGCAACATGAATCAAGAATGAGACAACGGCTACATGTAAGAATGCTGGGCTGCAAACAATATCATAGTATCCATCAAATGAGTTAATAATGTTAGACTGGATTGCGCCTGTCCTGCCACACTATAACTCAGGGACTAATTTTGTATCACAAGTATAATTAGAGGAGCAAAAATATAAATTTTCCTTCTTCTTTAGTATTCTACTTTAAAAAATAATTAGTGGGTTAAGCCTAGCTACCACAACCCTTAATTTAAAAAATAATTGGTGGGTTAAGCCTAGCTACTACAACCCTCACCACTACACGCCCCATGATAGGGTGGGTTTAAGATTTCCCGTCGCCACCTCATTAGCCCATTTTCTTCTTCTCCACACTGCTGGAGTCGAGATTCAAACTTTGTTATCTTTTCTTAAATACTACCTATTGAATCAGTAAGTTAAGTTTGTGCGGACCCATTAGCCCATTTTGATAGTACTGGTTAATGTGTAGTATAATAAATACATGACATTCAATAAAAACAATAAAACTTGTCACTCTTGGGTGTTAATGGGTAAATTTTAATTAATTTTTTTTCCTTTATTTTTCTTTTTTCTTTCATATCTTAACCTATTAAAATAGGTTACATGAGAGACAGTTTGTGAGTGGTAAAAGTAGGGTATCTTTTGAAAATGAGGGGAATTCATGAGATTTGAAATGCATACCTTGTCCTTAATAAGCAGACTAAATCATCAAATGAAGGCAATCTCTTGTATCGTTGGAAGTTTTTCTTGGGAGCTTTTTCCAAAAGGCATTCAGTCTCAGTTGCTTTGACTAAAATGTCCTCCTTTGGCAAGGACTCTGGGAGGAAAATCTTCATGTAAACCAGGGCTACTATAGCCATTATACCAGCCACCTTTAGTAAAATAAAAATTAATTAACCCAAAATAAAACAGAGAAGTAAATATTAGGGAAAATAGCACTTTTTCCCCCTGTGTTATATACTTATAGTACTTTTTCCCCCTATATTATTTAAGTGGCAATTTCCCCCCCTGATATATTAAATGGACATATTTACCCTTAAAATAAATATTTCCTTTATTTTACTTCTCCAACAAATTATAATCACAATTTGAAAAAATAAAATACATTAATTGTTGAATTTAGAATACTTTAAAAATAAAAAAATAAAATTTTAAAATAATGTTTGAACCAACAGTTCAAATTGGATCCGAAATTGTGAAACAACGATTCAAAATAAAAATCAAATCGCGATTATATATACTTATATGTGAGAGTCAATATAAATGCGAAAAAAACATACACTATTTGCAAATATTATAATTCTAATTTTAAGCTATTGCTAGTAGTTGTTCCGATTTGAACCTCTGGTTCACGGTTCAGAATCTATTTTTTTCCACTTCACAATTTTAATAAACGGAAACCCAAATATTGGGTTATGTTATGAATCATAACCGAATTTTTTTTTATTTGATTGCTATAGTGTTCGGTTCAGTTCGAACCGAACCGTGGCCATCCCTACGTATAAACAATAATTTGTTGAACAAGAGAAATAAATAAAATATGTATTTTAAGGGTAAAAATGTCTATTTAATATTATCAGGGGGAAAAACCGCCACTTTTATAATAATTGAGGGGGCAAATGTGGATGCATGAATAACTCAGGGGGAAAAAGTGCTATAAGCATATAACATAGGGGGAAAAAGTGCCATTTTCCCTAAATATTATGAATAAATCCCTACAAACCCTATAATTAATTTATTCAACAAAATTAGTGGTGCTTTCTTTCTTTCAAAGTTTCGTGCATACTCAAAATATGTTACACGTATATTTTTGTAAGAAAATAATAATGGGAAAAATGTCAAATACACCCTTAAATATTATCTAAGAAGTCAATTAGACCTTTAAACTTGTGAAAGTTACAATTAGGTACATAAATATGTTGATTTGCATCAATACGTAAATACCTACTGTATATATTAGTGACCTGTAATAGCAGGTCACTAGGTTGTCCGGCGGTGTTACGACGGCGAAAACCGACGACGGCAACAAACACATCGCCGGAGAAGGGTTGGTGGCCATCTCCAGTCGTCGGAGAAGGCGACCAACCCTTCTCCAGCGATGTGCTGGTTGGCGTCGTCGATTTTCACCACCAAAACATGGTCGGACAACCAAGTACCCTGTTATTACATGTTACTAACAAGTATTTAGGTATTGATGCATTAAATTGACATGTTTATGTATTTAATTGCAAAATTTAAAAGTTCGGGAATATAATTTAATTGATTTCTCAGGTAAAGTTTAATTGTGTATTTGACCCTTTTTGCAATAATAATCAATCATAAATGAAAACATATAGAGAAAGAGATGGAGCTAACTTGGAAGGTGGAGGCGGTGGACAAGAAGTGAGACGAGAGGCTACCGCATATGAAAGCAGAGGAGGAAACGCCAGACAGGATTCCAAACACTGACGCTCGACGACCCTCTCCGACTTTATCAGCCTATAAATAACGTGAAATTGTACATTTATATTTTATATATTAACCAGGACTATGTGGTCTAATGGTATCCGGGTTGGACTTCCATTTGGAAGATTGTGATTTCAAGCCTCAGTGGAGACGTTATTGGCTCTTTGTGTTTTAGTAGGTTGAGAAAGTATATGAACAGATACTACATTGTAATAGAGCTAGTAGCATTCAAAAAAAAAAATATTTTATATATTATATCTACATTCACTTGATATGTGATGGTCGAATATAATATAATATTTGTTACATACATACCACGTATGCAAGAGCAAGGCAATGAACGCTTCCGTCGCAAAGCATGCCAATGAGTGTTCTCAGAACGTAATAGGCGTAGTAGTAGTACCTTGACCTGCTGTACGCTAGTATCGCTATTCCCATGCACATTTCAATCAAATTTCGTCAATTAAATTCTTCCATCATCAAATTAATAAAATTTTAAAAATAAAAAAAAAAAACTAAAAAGTCATTATTTTGGTCATTCAGAACGAGTTAATTGATGAAGTTTTATACAATTCAAGTATCAAATTAATTAAAATTTAAAATTAGAGACTACATTGATAGTTTGAAAATAATTGAGGGATCAAAATGATGATTTTTTCCGAATCAATATAATTCAATTACTAATTGAATTAATTTGGTTAATTGAACACCCATAGGCTCGAACTATATTATCTTGGAGTGTTTGGGCATAGAAATGCAAAAACAAATGAAAAGTTTGGGGGTGAAAGAGTGAAGGTGTAAAAGAAAAGGGGTACCTAGAGGGAATATTGAAAGAGTGATGGGAATGGTAAGCATAGTTTTCCTGCCATAAGCGTCAGACAGTTTCCCCACCATCGGCATCATCACCAGTGACCCCATTCCTATCACCTGCAACCAATTTCACACACCAACTCGGTTATTCTGAGTTAACTCACTGACTCAGTCACTCTATATTCCGTCTCATATGGCCAATAGATTGCTATCTGACAAATTATTCTGTGGACCCGGGTCTATCTTACAAAGTAGGCATGGGTTTATATATTGAATGTTCACAATTTATTCAATATGTAAATTGTGAACATTTAATATATAAATTATGTATTTTGATCCGGGTCTATTTTGTAAGGTGAACCTAGGTCCATGGCATAACTGTTGTGGCTATCCTCATGATGGGGACGGACCTATAAATATTACAAACATATTTTTGGCTAAAAGCCAATAACAGTGAGCAGGGGCCGATCCATGATTGAATAGTGCAGGGGGCGAATTACGGTTGAAATATTAAATCAAATACATTGATATCCAGTTAACATATTTCAAAATAATCATTACATTACAAATTTAATAATGTTTAGAATGAATAATTTATAATTGAATCTATATTAAATTATTTTGTAATATGTTTTTCAATGCACATTGCTTTGTACGATTGATAAAATGAAAACATTCACGCATGTTTTAAAATGACTATTGATTATTTCTTGAAAACTACCATCTTCACAACATAACATAATAGCAATTGTTTTCTAAAATATAATACATATATACTATACAATTTTTACATTATTATGCATGTTAAATTAAATACAACATTTATCATGTAACCACAAATCTGCGTAATTTAACCAAACAAATGCACCTTCATATCCATTATTTAAAATAAAACAAAACCAATATTTAAAATAAACAATAGAATATGAAACAAAAATTAACCAAATATGTAATTAGAAATTTTTTTTTTAAAAAAAAAACAGAAATTAACTTGAAAAATATGCATAGATTTTAATGACAAATTATCTTATTATAGCGTATATACCGCATATATGTATGGTTCTAGAGAGAGAAACTAGTAGGTAGGTTAAATGAGGTTTAATTTGAATATAACTCAACAATAGAGTGAATACATAATTTGAAATGAGAGACAATGGGAAATGTTGAGAAGATGAGGAAGTTTATAACTTAGCTTGTAGGATTAATTTAAGTGAGAGGAGGGCCAAATATTTTAAAAAAATAACAAAATTTTAATATTTTATATAATATTTTTTAAAAAAAATTAATATTATATTTAATATTTTAAAAAAATGTGGGGGTGGGGGCCAAGGCCCCCATGGCATACCTTTGCCTCCGCCCCTGACAGTGAGTAAAGTACAAAAAGTATATAATATAATTAATTATTATATATGACAAAAATAGGATTTAATAAAAGGTTAAAATGTTTGTAGTAGGGGTGAAGTTTCATATGGAGCGGATGAAGTTGGCCGGGGAAACTTCGTCTGCATGCATGGACAGATGAGCTTTTTGGAACGTCGTATATTACAAACTATACTACAAAACAAATACGATATTGCTACTAACTTTTATCAGGATATTTCCTTTCCATGTCCTGTTGTCAGAGAATTTTTGTTTTTGTTTTTTTGTTTTTTTTTTTTTTTGTTTTTAAAAGTAGGTAGTCACTAATTGGCCAAAACACCTTTTACTTAGATGACATGTAGTGATCTCTCCCATGTAGGAGGCCATGAGATCGAGTCTCAGTGGAGGTGCATGTTGTTGACTCTGTGTGCTTCATTAGGTTGAGAAAGTATGTTTGAAGGTGTTGTTGACTCTGTATGCTTTATTATGTTGAGAAAGTATGTTTGAACAGATCCTACAATGTAATAGAGTCAGCATCATTCGAAAAAAGGTAGTCACTAATGAGATGTGTGAAAAACATGCATTGTGATCTTAACTAATAAACTCTTAAAAATAGATAAATTAGTGTCTGAGTTGCTTATAATTGGCCGTTTCAAATCAAGAAGGTTAATAGAAGTTAGCCCATATTGTGACCCTAACTAGCTAGCAAAAGACCACAAAGAGGTAAACTAATTCAACCTAGGTTACCCATAGTTTACCGTCTCAAATTAAAAAGTATAATAAATTCCAAATGTCATCGAACTGAGAACCTTATGGTTATCAAAACAAAAAATCGATCAATTTGGTTGGGCTGACCAAGCATGCTTTTGTTTTTGTTTTGTCTAATTGTCTAGGTGTGGTTCAAATATTGAAATGTACATGAGGTTTAAATCTAATGAACATATTGGTCACGTTACTGTGAATATAATGTTTGAACAAAACACCTTAAATGTCAACAACATAATTAAATATGAAAGAAGCTCAATTCTTAGATTTCTAGGTCCAAAAATTGTGAATATTAAATTAACAAGTTTTTCAAACATAAACTCTAATAGTGATTTGACTTTGAATAATCAGAATGAAAAATTAATTGTGATCAAAATATAAATTTAGTCATTCAATTAATTAAAGTGTAAATTTAGTTTTGTAATAAAGTGACGGATTTAATCACTTAGGAACAACTAAATTAATCACTTTAGTAATAGTTGAAATACTAAATCTGTATTGTAAATAATTCAATGACTAAATCTATATAATGATAATAACTAAGAGAGTAAAATTAAAGTGGTATTGTTTATAATTAGAATAAAATATGATACACAACGTGACATGCTTTAATAATTCAAAAAAAAAAAAAACAATTACATAAAAAATTGATCAATTTTTTTTTTTTTGAATGCAAAAAATTGATCAAATTAATCGTAAAAAACAGAGAAAATGGGTTTGATTTAAATTATTACATTATTTTTAATTTCTCATTTCTTGACGTGATTGATTTATATTATAACATATATAATAAGAACTTGAAAGAGTATACGTACTCATGCTAGTTCACACCCATCACATGATTGAAACAGAAAAGTTACTCTATTCGTTATGTGTTTTATTGTTCCAATTAACAACGTAATTGTTTTATATGAACTAATTTAGTATACACTGTACACACACACATATATACTCAAATAAGAACAAATGTCCTCACCAAAAAAAAAAAAAAAAAAAAAAAAAGAAGAACAAATGTCAAGAAAAAATTATAAACTCATCATGACCTTTGATCTAGCAACAACTATAAACTAAGGAAATTTCACATTTTAGTAAATATATTAAACATTAAAATGTATCAATGCAAATTGCAATGTAAAAATTTAACACTTTAGTAAATAACTTAAATTTTAAAGTGTATCAACCAACATTACATTACACATTACAATTGTACATATGATACACTCTAAAATTTAAAATATTTATTAAAATGTCACTGTATCGGGAAGGCAGGGCACTGATTATATATATATATATATATATATATATATATATATATATATATATATATATATATATATATATATATATATCACTGCTGCAAAAATCGATCTAGGCGCCCCTAGACGATCAGTCGCCTAAGCGTCCGCCTAGTACCTAACTTGACCGACTTGGCCGCCTAGCGTCTAACTTAGTCGAGTTAACCTGATCAGCTCGACATTGTTAATTGTGTGTGCGCACACACACACACACACACACACACACACACACACACACACACACACACACACATATATATATATATATATATATATATATATATATATATATATATATATATGTTTTAAAACAACCTCATCAAAATTGTCAAACTGCAAGTCTACCACTATTTTTTTTGGCACTCGCCTAGATTCCACCTAGGTCGCCTAGGTGCTGCCCGGGCGCCCGACTAACGCCTACTGCAACCATGATATATATATATTTTGGTTCCTGTGAGGTCAGGTCTTCCCATGCGGTCAGTGCGGCATACACCATTAGGTATGTATAAATGCACCATACAGTGTTTGAAAATACACCAGAATGAAATGTCAAAAAATACACCACATAAAAAATACAACACACATAATGGTGTATTTACGAACACTGTGTGGTGCATTTATGCAAACCTAATGGTGTATGCCGCACTGACTGCACGGGAAGACCTGACCTACCTCACAGAACCTGACCCTATATATATATATATATATATATATATATATATATATATATATATATATATATATATATATATTTCAAACACAAATTTTAAATACTAAATTATACATAAAAATGAAATTGTTCTATAAATTATATTTTGTAACATACAACGTTATGCTTACCGCATGTTGTATTCCGGTGAGGTAGATGGCAAGTGAGCATTCATCTTTTCCGGGACAAATCGCCGCCATCGTAATGTCTGTAATCGCCGGAACCACCATGAACCCCGACAGGGTGCTGAGGAACACCGTCATGAAGAGGTGGCCCAACCCTCTCACCTCCTCCATCTCTCTCTCTCTTTCTCTCTCTCTCTCTCTCTCTCTCTCTCTCTTCAAAAGGAGGATGCTTACAAGCCAAGAAACAACTGCTGGCTAACTGCTCGGAGAAAGAATCTAAACTATATATCTGTACTTATAGTAATTATTACTTATCCAATATAACTGAAGGCTACAAAAGACATTTTTGTACTATATCAACATATATTATCTCCATACATCTTAAATAATAAGATTTTAAATTCGAACTTTATGATTAAAATAAAAACGTTGAGAGTCTCTCTTCTGAATAGCGTTTGATTAGTTCCAAAAAGTTATGATTAAAAGCTGAACGAAAGCTAGTATAGACTTTTTGTGGGAATAAATGAATCTTTGAAAATATTGCTAATAGAAAGAAAAATATAGGTGGATTTTAGCTGGAAATTATTCTTTGGGGCTTAAAATTCAACATAAAAGAATCAAATTTAATTTCTTGTATTAAAAAAATGAATATTCTCAAATAATAATAATAATAATAATAATAATAATAATTGGGGCGTGCAGTGGATTGTATAGAAGGAGAAGAGTGACTGAAAGTCAAGAGGAGTAGCGAAAGTGTGACGTACGCTGGAGTCATGCGTGGCTTGTAAGCTCCTGCAAATGGATCAACGGTCTGGATCGATCTGCAATTACGTGTAAACTAAACTAAATGCTTACCTAATTCAGTGCTTAGCTTCTCTCAACAATGCTCATTGAGTAGCAACTAAATATTCAAATAATCTGTTCTTTCTTTCAAATTAAACAAAAAAAAAAAAATATAGGAACATATATTTTGGTCATATCAAATGATTAAAAGAAAAATGGTAAAGGGTGATTTCTATTAAAATTGTCTCTATTTCTTTACAATACTAAGTGGCAGAGTAAGAGATACCAAAATCTTTTTCTATATAACGTCAAAATTTAAAATAAGTATGTTATATTTTATGAAGTATTCTGTTAGGATCAAACGATTACCACCACGCCAAAAGTTATTGTTTGTAACAAATGTGGAATTTTATGAGGTAGGGTGTTGACTTGGCCTTTCATCGGCTTCCGCTTAACATTCCCCCTAGCAACCAATTGATGGATTTGACACTTGGTTCTTTACCGGCCTCCGCCCAACAATCCCCTAGCCGGCCACTAATTGATGAATTTGACACTTGGTTCTTTACCGGCCCCTGCCCAACAATCCCCTAGCCACCAACTGATGGATTTGGCACTTGGTTCTTTACGGCAAATTATTGTGTGGGCCATAACAAAAAGTACATTTTTAATATACTAAATGTATATTATTTGTGTACTGAATGTACATTATACAATATAATGTACACTCAGTACACCAAATAATGTACATCCACTGAATACAATGTACATTTTTAATATACTAAAAGTACATTATTTTTGTACTGAATGTACATAGGGTCGAGTCTGATACAAAAACCTATTTTACAATATACAAAATATGGTCCACACAATAATGATTGGTTCTTTATTGGCCTCTGCCCAACAATTCCTCCTCCTAACACCTGTGATCTGGCTCTGATATTACTTGTTAAGATCAAGCGCTTACCACTACACCAAAAGCTATAGCTCGCAGTGAATGTGCAACTTTATTTCCTTATATATAGACCGCCATCACATTCTCGAAAGGCAGGGTGCTGGACCTGGCCCTTCACGGGCCTCCGCCCAACAATCTCTCTAACCATCAATCGATGAACTTGACCCTTTACCGGTCCCGACCCAACCTATTCACATTGAATTGTTACATTTACCATGCTAATATAATGAATAATTGAGTATTTTAAACAAATGTTACTTGTACTCGAAAAAACATGCATGTATTGTTACTAAACAACATATATTGATTAATATCTTAAGAGAAAAGAGAGAAAATCACCTCCTAAGGTTGATGTAATTAAGTTGACACAATAAAAGTAATAGGCCGAGTATATGTTGTAGAATTTATATATTTTGGGTGACAAGAAAACCCGGAATCATTACTATATCTAAAACGATAAGTACCCAATAAACACTAGATAAATATTGTTTTTATGTAATCACACAAGAGAGGTAACTCTGATCTATTAAAAATTAAAATTAAATGTAGTGAACTTGACTGAGAGAATGTTAGCAAGAGGTTGAATACATCCTTAAGAGTTGAACTTGTGATTTTTTGATATGATGATAATTTATATATTTTATTATAATGGATATAATGTATGTTAAATTAGGGTATCACATTTCACTTAATTGCCGTAATAAGGGAGTAGTACATGTGGTCTAATGGTACTCGGGTTGGACTTTCATTTGAAAGATTATGAGTTCAAACCTTAGTGGAGGCGTTATTGGTTCAGGCCCGACCCTGGGCAAGGGCAGGCTGGGCCCACGCTTGAAAGGGCCCCCAAATTGTGTTATATTAATACTATACTGTTAGTGTATACATATTTAATATACATTAAATTTACTAAAGTGTTAGTTAGCCTAAGTGGTAGTGTTTTTTGATTTTGTGGTAAGGTCGTGGGGTCGAACCCTTGTATGTACATTTATATTAAATTTTCACTCTTCACTATTTAGAAGATGAATTTAGAACCCTTATACGTACACTTATATTAAATAATCAATCTCTATTATTTAGAAGATGAATTTAGCTTTATTATTATCTTGTATTAAAATTATAACTTATGAAATTTATTTCTATTTTTAATTTGTATTTTTTTTTTATTAAATTTGTAACTTTGTGATTTTTTATTATTATTATTTTTTTTTTTTTACCTTTCTATAATGATAGTGAGATTTATAATATAGATTGATTTGTGATTTATATCAAATTTTGAATCAATTTCTATTCGACTAATTTACAACTTATATTTAGAACACATGTTATTTTGTGAACTTTATAATAAGTAATGTACATGTAATATATTTTGTGATTAGTTATGAAAAATATTTTAAAAGATAGTTTACTTTTATGAATTATCTAGTTAATGTTGTTTAAAAGTTCTATTGTGTGTCATCGTCTTTAAATTAATTTAGAAAAACTTGAAATTAATCTAACTATTATAAGCATTCAAAAAAAAAAAAATCTAACTATTATAAATATAATACCAATATAGAATATATATGATTTATAATGTGTTTTCTATTTAAACTATTTTATCAAATTAATTATGTTTCATATTTTATTATGAATATCTTTTATCACATTTAAAGTGTTCTGATTTATTGTTTTCAATAATTAAGATTTCATGATCTGCTCTTGTTTATAAATTTTGTTTTATAAATTAATTTTTAATAATAATTACTTTTATTATTATTATTATTATTATTATTATTATTATTATAATGCGATTGCGTATAAGCTTATTTGGTTTAAAATTGTTTATTCATTTTTATAAACTATAATTGTTTATTTATGAAGGCATTGATGCAATTATTGATTATTCTGGACTTAGGAAAACATATAGAATTGTTTTCATGTGTATGCAAAATAGTTAAAAACTTTTTAATCTTATTTCAAGTTATTTGACATTAGTATTTTGCATGGCCGGATTTTGGGGCGTGCAAAATGGGCAACATCATAATTCATAGGGGCTCAAATTTTAGAGGCCTAATATTTACATCGTTCATACTTATTTCAAATAAAAATCATATATTTTACAGTAAGAACTGTGATTTTTGCATTCAACTGGTGTTACACCGTTCGTACTTATTTGAAATAAAAATCTTATATTTTACAATATTGATTTTAAAGATTGTGCTTACACTTTTGAGGGCTCATTTATTTATAAGAACGGGACCAAAAAAAAAAGGGCCTATTTTGTGACCCTTCCTTATTTAGTTTAAATTTTAGTTATAAAAATGTATATTAATTTCATGTAGGGCACAGTTTTGTTGCTACGCCCCGGACCTATAAAATGATAGGACCGGCCCTATATTGGTTCTTTGTGTTTCAATAGGTTGAGAAAGTATATGAACAGATACTACAATGTAACAGAGTCAGTAACTTTCAAAAAAAAAAAAAAAGGAGTAGTACATGTAATTACGCATTGTGGCGTACACGTATGACGCAATTCTCCTCGCAACGGAAGCATGGTGGTTAGATCCACGTGGTTTTCATGTGGCCCCGTCGAGTAATAATATATTTATACCCATTAATGTACTTTTTTTTTTAAAAAAAAAAACCATTAATGTACTTAAATTATCTATTATATAATAATATATCTACCTACTACCTACTAATAATAAATGTACTGAGAGCCAATTTTAGTAAAGTTATAACGAGAATAAAATTTATGTTAGTGTAATAATATAAATTTATAACGTGTATATGTTTTGAATTATTTCTTGTACAATATATAATATGACATTTTCAAAGTTATATTACCACTTTTAAATTTTTATTTTTGTACAAATTTTAATAACAGACTACTTCATTAGTTATTTATTGTTCTTAATTAGTTTTTTACGCGCATTGAGATTTTTTTTTTTAATAAGTACTTTAAAGTATATCAAGGCAATATTATATTGGAATTGTTCATGCATAAATAATTCTTCCAAGGTTGAACCGCAACCCGACAGAGCATTTTGGAGGATGTAAATCATGGTAACTCAACTGAACATGAACCACAGAGGCTAGACCCACACCCCGACCCGACAGAGCATTTGGGAGGATGTAAATCATGGTAACTCAACTGAACATGAACCACAGAGGCTAGACATTTGCTTACTGCGCACAAGGAGCCCCCCTCACTTTGAGAGGTAGCTCCCACACTGCTGAGACTCGATCCCTGATCATTCTTCCAACTTTTCACCTCTATGACCAGTTGAGCTGCCCATGCGGGTTCATGCATAGATAATGTTGAATTTGCGTATTTAAATAGGTAATTCTAAGTTTACAAATGTAAGATAATATAGTCAATATTGATTATAATTGTCAATAAAATAATTGTATAGGTATGGTTGAAACCAAATACGGGACATAAGGGAGAACAATTAAAAATTAGGGCATAAAATATTAAATATATACTAATATTAAAGAGCTAACTGCTGATTGCCAAACAAGAACATTGCGAGGTAGTTTTCAACTTCAATTTGTTGTGTGATTTGAATACTCTTTTTGTCAATAAATCCCCCAAGTAGTTAATATGATTGACTTAATTTTATTTTTTTATTTTTTAAAAACAATTATTATTATTATTATTATTATTATTATTATTATTATTATTATTATTATTATTATTATTATTATTATTATTATTATTATTATTATTATTATTATTATTATTATTATTATTATTATTATTATTATTATTATTATTATTATTATGTATACCCTTAGGTCATTTTACATGTTAATATAAACAACTAATTTTTTCAAATATCTTTACCAACCGTTGATGTAATTCGCTGGTCAAATATGCTAACGCTAACCGCTAACTGCTGATTGTTAAACAAGGACATTGCGAGGTAGTTCTCACTTCAATTTGTACTGTGATTTGAATACTCTCGTTGTCAACAAATCCCTCAAGTAGTTAATTTGATTGGCTTTATTAATTATATATTTTTTTTAATTTTTTCATGGTATTAATAAAATACTTGGTAAATAAATATATACAATTATTTTGTATTATAATTTTGATATTTAATTAAAAAATAGTGCACAAAAAAAGATAATAGACAATGTAGTGAACATAATCAATTGATGAATTTGAATGTAAAGAATTTTTACATTGGAGAAAATAAAGATAATATAACTAATAAAATTATTTCTCTTAATTAATTTATTGATAATGAATAATTTTTCTTTTTTCTTTTTAATAAAGATATTGTAGGGACAATGTAGCGAATATAATCAATTGATGAATTTGAATGTAAACATTTTTCATATTGGAGAAAAATAAAGGCAATATAACTAATGAAATTATTTCTCTTATTTAATTTATTGATAATGAATAATTTTTTTTTGAATAAAGACATTGTAGACACATAATTCTAAATTAAAGAAATGCATATGTATTATTTTTTTGTTGTAGCTACTAAATTATTATTTAATTTAATAAGAGTAAAATAGATTACTAATTATGTCAATTTTGATTGGGATGGAGTTCGAATCGAAGACCTTTCTTATTGAAATCAATGAGTAAGTTAACGGTGAACTAACAGAAATTAACGAAAAAGTTAACGTATAATCATATTCATTAAGGATAAACTAGGAAATCTTAAGGAAAATTTAAAATCTGATCAATCTGAGCCATTCATTTGATTAAAAAATTTGACCGCTATTTTTTCTACCCATTATAGGTCTAACTCTCTTGCGCTCTTATTAATATAGTAGATAGATTTACTCATTGTTTTCCATAAGTAAGGTCTTAGATTTGAGTCACATCCCAATCAAGGGTTGACATAACTGTTGAGCAAGTATTATGAATAGGTTAGAGTGTAATCTAAAAAAAATACTTACTCATTTCAAAATATTTTTTAATATTTTAATAATAATAATAATAATAATAATAATAATAATAATAATAATAATAATAATAATAATAATAATAACAATAACAATAACAATAACAATAAAAACAACTAGACATTTTATTTTTATACTATTATTGTTATAACATTAGTATACACAAAGTTCTATCGTCAACCTCAAACGTCAAATCTATCTTTATGCCAAACATTGCAACAGAATTAATTTCCGTTGCTGATTCCATCGTCATAGCGCGATGGACATGTAGGGCATCGCATTTTCTGTCGCCA
This sequence comes from Ipomoea nil, assembly GCF_001879475.1. Classification (NCBI taxonomy): domain Eukaryota; kingdom Viridiplantae; phylum Streptophyta; class Magnoliopsida; order Solanales; family Convolvulaceae; genus Ipomoea; species Ipomoea nil. The sequence continues at coordinate 113,562 of NW_017617690.1, read as the reverse complement.
ATGTGTTAACATATTGGCGACATAATTGATTTTATTAGCTCATTCTGTAGCAAAAATAAACTTTACTTAAAAATTTAAATATTTTAGCGACGAAAAGAACGACTGTCGCAAGTTCTCGCCAATCTCAAACGTCAAATTTATTTTTGCGCCAAA
>NW_017617690.1:20909-108409 GCF_001879475.1 Ipomoea nil | reverse complement strand
CAGCCAAGGCCTTGTATTCGGCCTCAGTGGAGGACCTAGCGACAGTACGCTGCTTCTTCGAGAGCCAGGAGATTAAATTATCACCAAGGTAGACAGCAAACCCGCTCGTGTTTTTCCTATCCACTGGACAACCAGCCCAATCAGAGTCTGAATAAGCGTGAATATCGAATGATGCAGACGGAGAAATCCGAAGCCCCAAGCTCAGAGTACCCTTAATATACCGTAGTACTCACTTCACCATACCCCAGTGTTCCAACTGACATAGACGGTTTACCGCAGAACTCAAATCCGGCCTCGTAATAGTTAAGTACTGTAACGCCCCGACAATGCGCCGATACTGGGTAGGATTATTATAGAGCTGAGTGGAAGGTGTAGCAGTCTTCGTGACGGCTGCTGGTGTGGTAAGAGGCTTACAGTCAACCATACCTGAACGCCCTAACAGATCAGTCATATAGCGCCGCTGTGATAGAATCATCCCGCTAGTAGACGAAACAGTCTCAATACCCAAGAAGAAACCCGGTGAGCCTAAATCCCGAATCTTGAAGGTAGAGGCTAGCTGCTGGAGGATAGTATTAACCACCGTGCTGTCGTTCTCCATCATAATTATGTCGTCAACATATACAAGAAGATAGACACGTGCAACGCCTGAAGTGTAGTAAAACAAGGATACATCTGTCCTTGAAGATTTGAACCCTGCTGATAATAGAAAATCGTGAAGACGCTTAAACCAAACACGTGGGGCCTGTTTAAGACCATATAATGACCGCTGTAAATGGCAAACATGCCCTGGTGTGGACGGGTCCTCATACCCCCGTGGCTGCTTCATGTAAACTGTTTCTGCTAGGTGGCCGTTCAAAAAGGCGTTGTGAACATCTAGTTGTCGTAAAGTCCACTTGTTGGTTACGGCTAGAGAAAACAAGAGTCTAACCGTGGTTGGTTTTACAACTGGGCTGAATGTGTCGAAGAAGTCTTCCCCAGCTACCTGATTGAACCCTTTGGCTACCAACCGAGCCTTGTACCGTTCCACTGACCCATCTGCAGTACGTTTCGTCCGGAATACCCACTTGCACCCAATTATATTCATGTGTGGCTCGGGGGGGAACCATACGCCAAGTTTGATTATGTAACAAGGCGTTGAATTCCTGATCCATGGTCTCTCGCCAGTGGGGATGCCCTACAGCTTGCGAGTAACAAGTGGGATCAGTGACCGCTGTTAAGGCATGGAATGGTTCCGATGAGCCTTTGGTCATGTGACGAAGGCGCATAACATGATCACGACCTTGCGGTTGTGCACGCCGTTTGCGAGTTCGTACCGGAGCAGTTTGTGTGATTGCCAACTGAGGTGGAGCCCTAGCCATTGGTAATGGTTCACTTTCAGACTGAACAGTACTAGTTGGTGAAACGTGACTGCTGGGTGCGGGTAGGCACAAGGGTGCTGCTGCCCAAGGTATCTCCGGAGGTGTAGATACCTGTGTGTAATTTCCTGTTGCAAAAGGAAAGTTAGTCTCGTCAAACCGCACATGGCGGCAGATGTAGGTTTTCCCAGTCGCCAAGTCAACACATCTATATCCCCTAAAAGAGGGTGGGTAACCTATGAAGACACATGGAATAGAGCGGTACTCGATTTTGTGTCGATTGTATGGACGGAGATGCGGGTAGCATCGACACCCAAAGACTCGGAGGAAATTGTAGGGTGGTGACGTTTTGAATAAGCGGGTGTATGGACTTTCAAAATTAATTGCTGACGATGGTAAGTAGTTGATTAAACATGTTGCTGTTTCAAAGGCGTAGTCCCAATATTGTTGCGGGACTTTGCCTTCAGCAAGTAGGGTGAGACCTGTTTCAACTACATGCCTGTTTCGGCGTTCGACTTTGCCATTTTGTTCATGTGTATAGGCACATGATTGGCGATGATTTATGCCTAGAGTTTGGAATATTGTATGGAGTTTGCGGTATTCACCCCCTAGATCGGACTGAATAGACTTGATAGAGCGCGAAAACTGCCGCTCTACCAGGACACGAAACGACTCAAAAACTTTATATATGTCTGATTTCACCCTTAATGGGTAAAACCAGCAAAATCTGGAATAATCGTCTACAAATAAACAAAAATAACGATTACCACTACTAGATAGTTCCGGGGAAGGCCCCCAAATATCGGTGAAAATTAAATCAAGTACATTATCACTGGAATAGGGAACACTATCTAGTTTAAAACAGGACGATTTGCCCAGATGACATGATGCACATTGCTCGGGAGTTGTGTTTTTATTGATTGTGACGGGACAGCTTTGCAACACTTTATTTAAGACTTGACTGTGCGGGTGACCAAGCCGGTTATGCCACACAGTGGGAGAGGCACGGGAACTGACGAACGCATATTGTGACCGTAACTTCAGAACCTTGTACAACCCGCCAGACGTGGATCCTTTAAGTAGAACCGCCTTGGTTGTGGAATCCTTCACAAAAAACGAATCACTATGAAATTCAAAAAAGACTTTGTTGTCATTAGTAAACTTATGAACGGACAATAACGGAACAGATAAACGAGGGACATATAACACATCATTTAAGTGGAGAGTTTTAGTTTTGGACGGAATAGACGTGTGACCGACGCGTGAGATGGCCAAACCTGCCCAATTGCCGACACGTAGCACATCCGATCCACCATATTCCTCGGAATTGCCAATCATTGTCACGTCGGGAGTGGCGTGCGCGGTGGCCCCGGTGTCGGGATACCACCCATCCGAAGCATGCGTTACGGAGGCCGATGGTGCCTCTCCGGACACGGTTACATGCGCCTGAGCGGGTGGTTGCGTAGAATACCGCTTAAAACAATAAACGGCCGTGTGACCGTGGGAGCGGCAAATTTGACACCGCTGATTCCCACGGCCTCCACGACCGCCACCACGATTTGAGCTTCGGCCACCATTGCCGCTAGAACCCCGTCCACCGCCACGGTTCTGATTTCGACCGCCACCCGAACTGCCTGAGCCGCGTCCCTGTCCGGCGTACAACGCAGTGTGAGCCACGCCACTGTCCAGAGATGGGTAGTCATCAACTAATATAAACTCATGTGCCTGCAAATAATCAGACAAGTGAGATATAGAAACCGGATTTCCGGTGGCTGTCAGTGCGGTGGCAAGAGGTTTCAGTTCCGGACGCAGCCCACGTATGATGTACAGATTTTGTTCCATTAGTGTTAACGGTCGGCCGGCCTGAAGTAATGCCTCTACGAGAACGCCGGCGCGCCCGAGATAGTCCGCCGTGGTCGCGTTCCCCTGCCGGAGCATCTGAAATTGCGACAGTATGTTGAGACATCTGGCCTGACTTGATGAGCCCAGCGCGCCGGTGATGGAGGACCATATCTCAGCCGCCGTATTCCGCCCGAGCGCAAGGTGCAGAGTCTCATCCGCCATTGACGAGACAAAGAGAGAGATGATGGTCTGGTCTTGTTTCACCCAGGCCTTGTAGGCCGGATTCGGAGTGGCCGGAACAGTATGGCTGGAGGAGGCGTCAACTGAGGCCGGTGTGCTGGCGATCTGCTCCGGCGGGCAGGGGTGGCTGCCGTCGACGAAGCCCAGGAGCTCCTGGCCTCGGAGGAAAGACACGATTTGCATACGCCAGAAGAGGTAATTCTTCAGCGTTAATTTCATCGTGACATAGTGGTGAGCCCCGGCTAGGGAACCTCCGGCTGCCGGAGCTCCGCCGTCTGTGGCTGTGCGATCTGAGCCGGATGACAGGTCGATTGAAGTGCGGGAAGGGAGGGGATAATTTGTGGTGGAGGTTGGAGAGATCGAAAAATCCTAGTCTGATACCAGATTGGAAAAGGAATTTCGTTAACAACATAACAACAGGATTACAGAGTATATCTAACTCTAACTAATCCTATCAAATAGCTAAACTAAGTCAAGCTATCTAAGCCACATAATATAAAACATATAAGATAAATAATAATAATAATAATAACTTATACTAACACCTTGACTATTATATATGTATTAAATTTGGTCTTGTCGTTCAATTTTTTGACCAAGTTTCCCACCAACAATAGTTGGAATTTAAACGAAAAAATAATATGTTCTAATTAAAAGATTATTTTCATTCAACTATTGCCAAAAAAATTATTTTTCTCGTTGAAATTTTGGCAATAGTTAGCTGAGAAAATGGACGATAAGACCAAATATGATACAAATTACAAAGTCATGCACCTAATTTGAAAATATTAATAATCAATAACCAAATGTGATACAAATTACATAGTTATGCATCTAATTTGAAAATATTAAGAGTTAATAATCAAATTTGATACATGTATAATAATTAAAGGATAAAAAAAGTGAAATTTTTTCAATATTAGTCTAATAATGTATAGTATTTTAAAAAATTAAAAAGAAAACAGAAGTATGAGAGACATTTGCATTGAGATGTGAAATCGGGATCAATTTGATAAATAACTCATAAGGGATAATATAAAATATTCCATATCATTTATTTCTATGTACAAATAGCATGGATGGGTAGGGAGAGAGTCATGTGACTTGGCACATTTTACACTCATCTCATCAATAATTAAAGACTTTAAAATCTTCTTCTATCAAAAGTTAAATTCTCAATTTCTAAGGGTCCTCATATTCCGTCTCACTAAAATATTTGAGAGGATGTAAATTACGATGACTCAGTGACATGTCAAGAAATCTGTCCATTTTGGACATTAAACCCCACACTGTCGTCGCCGAAGTTCAAACATTATTGATCTCTTCTCTCAAATATTGTCTACAGAACTATTGAGCTAAACCCGTGCGGGTAAAATTAAAATCAAAAAATAAAAATTAAAGTCATGACATGAGGCAACAGTGTGGAGGTTTAAATTCCACTGAAAAAATATGTATAGAAAAAAAAATCAAAGATTATGAAATGTCTCGATTGAATTCTTTGCACGCACATGAAAACTAAGATCTGATTGTGGACGTACTTAGAATTAGTCCACAAAAGCCGCACGGCTTAACTCAATGATTTAGTAGATAGTATTTGGAAGAAGAAGAAGGATAAGTCGAATAAAGTTGGGATCACTTAAGTAAAAAAAAAGTTAAAATACTAATAATTAAAAACTTCAAGTTGTACTAATATTTTACTGAGATCTATATGGTGCAATTATATATATATATATATATATATATATATATATATATATATATATATATATATATATATATATGGTGTGGTCATGAAATCTTGCACGTTGATTTAGGGCTGCTAGCTTACCAAAGGCAATGTGTATATATGGTCGATCTACGTTGTTATTTCTTCTCCTAGTACTAGAGCTATGTTTTCCTCCGGCCGTCGTGGCAGCAGCGGCTGCCGGTTTTGCCATTAAGCATCTGCCAGGATATGAAGGACCGCTTCCTTTTGAACTTGAAACCGGGTGAGTCTTTATATCCTTTTTTTTTTCCTTTTTCTTTCACTTTCTCTCTTCATTTTTTTCTTTAATGTATACAAAACAAGCCAAAATTTTCAAAATTTACCCTATATTATTTATATTATGTTTTGAAGAAAAAAAGTACTCTATATTATTTAAGCAATGTATTTTCTTAGTTCTATTTGTCTTTTTTTTTTTTTTAAGATACACTCTACCCTAATATTAGTATCTATTTAGCATAATCCCAACCCTAACGAGAATTGACTTGAACCCATAATATTTTTTTTAATGGAAGATATATAACAGTTATATTTGCTTATTATATGTGCATATAATAGGTATATAGGAGTTGGTGAAGCCGAAGAGGTTCAATTATTCTACTATTTTATTAAGTCAGAATCAAATCCTTACACAAATCCGCTTATTCTTTGGTTAACTGGAGGCCCAAGTTGCTCTGGTCTATGGTCCGTCGCATTCGATAATGGTAACCTAATAACAAATTGTTTGTGAAATTAAAATTGATGGTGATATGTTTGTGTATATATACAATGCATAAATTGTCAATTTTTTAAAGTTTGGACTATAATTGTCACAACATAAATGCTCTGATTTTTTTTTTCTTCCCGAAAAAGTTGGAAATTGCCTATTTGATCTAGCTTCTTGGTATAAACTGGTCAGTTGTGCGCAATTTATATTGATTTATTTTCTTGTAGTCTTTTTTCGACTTAAATAACAAGGTGGGTTCCATTTAATGTGTAACTTCGGATAACAGTTACGGACTCTCCCATAATTTTTTTTTTTTAAATACTAATAAGCCATCAATTAAATATTGATTTTGTAATTTATAATGGATGCATTTAAAGTAGGTTGGATCGATAGACATACATATATTTTTAAATGGTGACATCAATCTCAATGATAAAGTATCACAAAACATTTTAATTAATTAAACTTAATTAACAGTATAATTAACACAAATTAAAATGATAAAGTACATATAAATGCAGGGCCATTGCGATTTAATAAGGTGGAGTACAATGGAAGCCTCCCAACATTGTCATTAAATCCATATGCATGGACCAAGGTAAATTAATTTTTTTTTTTTTTTAAATCATTTGATGCAGCAAATAGATATAATGGTCATTTTTGGTAAATGGATGTTAGCTGATAGTTGTTAGCTGATTGGGTTAGACGGTATGACTAGTTGATAACATTAGTTGATTATAAAAGGATGTAAATTAGCTGTTAGCTGATAGCTGTTTGGTATAATTTTTTTTTTTTCTCAAAAAGTTAATTGAAAAAGTTACTTTGAACAGCTTTTTAAATTTTAGCATTTTGGAGTTACAAAAAGCTGATTAACCAAACACTTATATTGATTTTTTAATCAATTCAAACAGTTAATAGTGATCAAATAAGCCAAAATTGACTAATAAGCTAATTATTTTTACCAAACAGGGCCATGTTTTATCATGATTCTTAAAATGTCTAGCATGTGCCAATTTCAAAATAATAAATATTTTAATACCAAATGACAGATTGCAAATATTATCTTTTTGATTTACCGACGGGGACAGGATTTTCTTATGCAACAACGGTTAGAGCTAATCGCTCTGACGATATACAAGCTGGTATCCATGGATGTGAATTTGTTCAAAAGGTATATATGATTCATTCTATAAGCAAATTAAACTTACATTCAGCTTAGCTTATATTACTCACACATAATTTAAAGAGATTGAAAAATATTGAACTTATTTTTCCATCCCATATTTTAATTCATTCATAAAATGTGGACACTTATAATTTAACTAATAACCTATTACCTATGCTAGCTGTTTGTGGTTATCCATATATAATGTATTATATATATATATATATATATATATATATAGAATCGCACTCACATGCGAATGTTTCGCCCATGCGCGAAATAGGAAAGGATTTTGTCCGTCTACGTGTCCAGATCTAATGGATGAGGATCACTGATTTTTTTAAAAAACACAGTGGCATTTTCGTAAATAATTGAACATCGAAGTGCAAGTAAAATGTATTACAAGTGCATGTAAAATGTATTATAGGTGCAAGTAAAAATTTACACTGAGCATCAATACTAAGTGCACCTATAGTTATAAGTAGTTGCACCTATAGTTCTAAGTAGTTGCACAAATTGTTATAAGTAGTTACACCTAGGTGCATGAATATTTGCGGGTGGTTTTCAGGGGTATTACTACCCGCTGAACTCAGATCAATGAATGTTAACAAGACAAAATTACATGCACTTATAGGTGAAAGTAGGTGCACATATAGTTATAAGTAGTTGCACGTATAGTTATAAATAGTTGCACCTATAGTTATAAGTAGGTGCACCCAGGTGCATGAATGTTTGCGAGAAGTGAATGTTAACAAGGCAAAATTACATGTACTTGTAGGTGAAAGTAGGTGCACTTGTAAGTGATTTTACTTGCACTTCGATGTTCAATTATTTACGAAAATGCCATCGCGTTTTTTTTTAATCAATTAGATCTGGACACGTGTCGCGCGCGGATTCATTCGCATATTCCCTCCTGGGCACTTATTCGCACCTGAGTGCATCCCTATATATATATATATATATATATATATATATATATATATATATTATTGATAAATTTTTTCCTCATAATAATAGTTATAATATCATAATATTTTTACATTTATTTGATTATTATATAATTTCACCATATGTTTGCAGTGGCTGAAAGAGCATCCTAACTTCATCTCCAATGCTCTCTATGTGGGAGGGGAGTCCTATGCTGGCATATTTGTGCCCATTATTACTCAATTTATTTCAGATGGTAAAACCCTACAATAATATGATTGCATTGTCTTCTTCCTTAATTTCTTGCAACTTTTAACTATATATGTGATGGTTTTATTGGGACCGGGTCCACCATAAACTGGGTATAGGAATATAGAACGGGGGTAGGCAAATAATAACTTTATTACCCGGGGCGCTAGGCCCAAAATAGTACGTACAAGCCCAGAATGGCGACCCAAATACAAAGAACAAGATACAGGCCCAGAATGGCGACACAAATACAAAGAACAAGGCCCACAGGATGGGCTATAGCTAACTATGCTATTGGTAGGAATCGAACCCAGGTGACTGAATTGAGAGTATGAGATCAAGACCACTAGACCGTAGTGCCTATCGTGTATGAGTTGCCCTTAGCCAAAGATCCAGGGCCCTTATTTATAGCCTGCCTCATCCCTTCCCAAACATCCACGTGTCCCATGCGGTCAGACCCACTCCCTCCTTTCCCGTACACCAACCCACACGTTCACCATACTCCCGAGATTCCCGCGCCCCCAACACCCTGCACACGCCGCCCCGGTCCACCATGCTCGGCGCACCCGCCCGCCCTATGCGTGCGGGTGCCGTCCGACACCCTGGCGCGCCGGAGCGCCGGGGCCGCGTTGGGCTGCGCTAAGTGTGCCGCCGCCAGCTGGGGCCAGCGCCCCGGCCGACGACCCCTCCGGCCACCGATGCCGGCCCCACGCCCGGGGCCGGCCATGACCACCCCAGCATGCCGGGGCGCTAGGGCCACGCTGGGCCGCGCTCCGGCCGCCATCCCCGGCCGGGGCGGCATCCCTTTCCGGCCTGCAGCCAGTCCTGGCCACCCAGGCCCAGTCCTCCTGTCCTCCTCTCTAGGCCCAATAATGTAAGCCCACTATGTTCATGGTCCACCCCTAATATCCCCATCAATATGCTACTTTTTTCCCATAACTATGATTTATGTGAAAGTCTGTAATCGTTGCTAGAATGTATTATCTGGGTGCAATCCGTCTTGTGGTCCTAACCGACAAAGAACTACAAGAAGATAAAACAATCTAGTATAGTTAGGTTGCCTATAGGCATAGTTAACTAACTCAAACCAATAACGTCAATGTGCAGTTCCGATCCCATTGAAAATGAACTTGTAACCTTGTGGTCACCAATTCAACCGTCCAACCAAGATTTAGGAAAATAATAGAATTTGCACTAAATCTTATAAAAAATATTATAAGTTTTGACATACATATATAACAATTTTTTAATAGAATTAGCTACCATACATGCATAAAGTTATGATTTTTTATAATGCCACATGTAAAATTTTTACCTTCAAAAAATAAAATGTGCAATAATGTTGTAGTAGGTATGTAGATACAACTCTAATTATATTGTTTCAACCTTGTCTTAAAGTTGTTTTGAACTTAACTTGTTGACAACATTTATTATAGGGTGAATCAACGATTTGGTCCCTCACTTATTCGCGACTTGTCAATGTTGCCCCTGAATCACGTATTCATCAATTTAGTCCCCGAAAATAATTGTTTTTCGTCAAATAAGTCCCTCAGGCCGTTTTCCGTCATGTCTCAGGCGAGACCTCCGATTTGCCCTGGGCATTTTGGTCTTTTCACGCCTTCTTATTCAGTAACTCTGACCAAACTTCGCCGGAGAAGCTCAAGCTCGCCGGAGGGAGCTTCATCTCTTCCGCCGACGTCAGCTTCACCTCCGATTTCAGAGCTTTCCAGAATCACAAGCAAATCAAAGCAACACTACAACATTTTTACGCCCCGGTCTACTCCAGGGGAAGACAATCAAACAGAGAAAAAGCAACGCAGCAATGGTGTTGATCGAAGCCGTGCCATCCTCTGACGAAACGTCAAAGCCAAAACCGCCACCAGTCAAGGCGGCTGAAGCATCGACAGGCGCTGGTTCGTCCTCTGCGGCTGCGCCGGCGGCATCTGGATATGGTTCCGATGGATACGAGACTGCTAGCGATACCGAACTTAACGAGACCGATGAGGCAGAAGGGAAGAAAGATGAACAAAACCTTAGTCACAGTAGTGTAAAGGACGAGAAAGCAAAAGAAGATTATGGGAACCCTGCCACATCAACACCGTCGTCTTCTTCGGGTGGAAATGAAGAGGCGCCGAAACAGAAAATGGAATTCGACATGGATCAACTTCATGAGGTTCTCTCTCTCTCTCTCTCTCTCTCTCTCTCTCTCTCTCTCTCTCTCTCTCTCTCTCTCTCTCTCTCAATACATATGACTCCGATGCTAAATTTGTATATGCTTATGTTGCATTCAGTGATTTTGAAAAGAGTAAGCTAAATAAGGGAATAAATATCTTCTACTCTGCTGCTGGAGAATGATGTTTATGCATTGTGATTTCCGGCATTCATTGGAGCTTTGTAATCCAACGATGCGTTGGGGGTGCGCCGGTGATCCCCCGGCAGATCGCGGCGACAGGCGGCGGCTAGCTCCGTCTCGATCTCTTCTCTCTCGGTAAAAGCTTAGCAACAACAACATCCGACGGCGAGACAAGGTCCATGGACCTACATCTCCCCTCACTCTCTCTGGTGGAATCATGAAGAGGCGGAAGCAGCAGATCGGAGCAGCGACCTCCGCCCCTGGCAGTTGATCCCTCCCGGCGAAGCAGCAAACCGGCAATGGAGTTTTCCGGCGAGCTTGAGCTTCTCCGGCGAAGTTTGGTTAGAGTTAATGAAGAAGAAGGCGTGAAAAGACCAAAATGCCCAGGGCAAATCGGAGGTCTCGCCTGAGACATGACGGAAAACAGCCTGAGGGACTTATTTGATGAAAAACAATTATTTTCGGTGACTAAATTGATGAATACGTGATTCAGGGACAACATTGACAAGTCGCGAATAAGTGAGGGACCAAATCGTTGATTCACCCTTTATTATATTATACATGAAATTCAACAAAAAAATGTATATTAACTATTTAATTTAATTAATGTCCTGTCAATCAAGGAATCGAGGCGATGGTTACACCATGGATTAATTTAAAGGTTGGTTTATTTTTTCCTTCTTTTTTTTTTTTAATGATAAATCTATAGTTTATGTCTCTCAATAAATATATCCGATCAAGTTCCAGTGCGGCGGTACGGTCACTCACCATTACGTACGCATAAATGCACCACAAAATATTCAGATATGCACCATTAAGTGTGGTGAGGTGTGGTGTATTTTTTTGGTGTGTGGTGCGTTTTGTAGGGCATTGATGCATTTCATTATGGTGCATTTTCGAACATTATGTGGTGCATTTATGTATACTTGATAGTGAATCTGCACCGACCGCACGAGAAGCATTGTCCACATTTGATATGTGTCTTATGACACACCATAATTGCAGGGATATCTCCTAGGAAACCCTATGACCAAGCTAAAACAGTATGGGAACTACCAAATACCATATGCTCATCGGATGGGTCTAATTTCCGATGACTTATACAAGGTGCAATTCTACTCTTCTTTTCAATAAATTCAAGTTTCCCTTTTAATTGGGACAACTCTAACTGACTTGGTTTAGTAGTTGATTTAATTGTTGGCTTAATAATTACAAGATTATAAATTTGACGACTCATAAGAATGACCTATTAGCCTTATTGATTTGAAACATACAGTTATATATGAACAACTTAAACTAGTTAGTTACCTTTTTGTAATCCTTTAACAGCTAAAATTTAGAATCGTTAGAGCACACCCAATAACAGCCGCCTGCTTTCGCATAATTATTCAAAGTTTCCCTTTTAATTTTATCATAATTAATTTGATATAATGTCTGTTCAACAGTCACTAGAACGTCACTGTGGAGGGGAGTATCGAAATGTTGATCCCAACAATTTGGCCTGCTTGCAAGATGCCACCACCTTTTATCAGGTTCGAATTCTATTTTTGAAAACTTACATTATTAATTAATTTCGATTGTATTGTTCCGTCAAGTATATATAATATAGAATAAAGGTGATATATGTAATCAAACTATGTACCAAACTACAATTGTGTTATCGAACTTAAAAAACTGCAATCGAGTCATGAACAACGTAAAATAATGTAATTGAACAAAAAATGACTTATTTAAACAATAATAGCTAACATGCCAGTTACTAAATTTTAAAAATAACTTTATTTTAAAATTTTAATAATTCTAAATGAATTTAAATATTTTTTTTTTAAAAAAAAAATTATACCTCTCCCACCCTTCGTCAGACGAAGACCCAGTATTCGTCTCCAGACAAATAAACCTTCTTCATCTCCGGTCGGGGGCAAAAAGAGGGCAAAAAGATCTTCGTCTTTGACATGTAGACAAAGAGAACTTTGTCTTTGGTCGGAGACAAAAGGAAAATTAAAAGAATCAGATTTGTCCACAGTTTTTACGTGAGATGGTTATCATCATATTAACCTATATATATATATATATATATATATATATATATATATATATATATATATATATATATATATCCCATGAGAACCATGTCTTAGGTACGAATGTGTGAACTACTGAATGAATATAGCGCAACTACTCCAGACATTCTTGGAGAACGGACAGAGACCTGGGAGTAGTCACGGTACATTCGCACAATAATACAGTACATTCATTCCGTTCCCACCTTCTCCTCTAATGAAGGGTTCTCATATAATCCTGAATCTATATATATATAATCACACATTTCTTTTCTTCTTTTTTTTTTTTTTTTTGGGAAAACTCAAGAACTCGTGCATTCTTTCTTCTTTGCCACAACAATTTCTCTTTCTTACAAATTTCCATTATGGCCCTGTTTGGTAAAAAATTGGCCTATAGGCCAATTTTGGCTTATTTGACCACTATCAATTATTTAATTTAGTTAAAATATCAATATAAATGTTTGGTTAATTAGCTTTTTGCAACTTCAAAAGGCTAAAATTCAAAAAGCTACTCCAAGCAACTTTTTCAATTAGCTTTTTGAGAAAAGAAATTATACCAAACAGCTATCAGCTAACAGCTAATTTACCAAACACTTTTCTACAATCAACCATTGTTATCAACTATTTATACCCTCTAATTAACACAATCAGCTAACAACTAACAGATATCAGCTAACAGCCATTTTACCAAACAGGGCCTATATATGCATAACATGTTAGACTAAAATATCACATGCATCACTATAATATGTGATAATAGGATCGACTAACCTCCAGCCATAGTTCTTGATGCGGTTGAGCGATCCGGACTGCTGCAGAGATAACGAGTATTTTGTCTCTCACTTTACTCAGCTCTCTTTATATGGTGTATGAGGTATGTAATGTGAGCAGTGAGAGGACTAATGACCTTATATAACCACTGGCCATCATTGTGGTTGATTGTCTTTAGGTCTCCTAAACCCTAACTAGACTCCTAATCATAATGGTAGTCTAGCTATTAAGTTATTAGTGTTGCACCACATATAAAATACTGAATATTATCATAACTTATCTTAATGTTATAATAATAGTAACGGATAAACGTTACATAACATGTATGTATTATTGACTTATTATATTGGAGTTTGAGACACTCTTTTTTGCAGTGGTATAGCAAATTATACAAGTCTCACATTTTGGAGCCTGCTTGTCCTGATGATGATCCTGCTACCAAATCGGAGCCGGTGTGTAATAATGTTGATTATTCTAATTTGTTTGACCAAACAAGATCTCTTGGACAGCTTACCAATCTCATAACTCCACTCCACATCACTGCAAAATGCCGAGTAAGAATTATATATATTATATTCTGTTTCTTTATTTTTACTAAATTTTGCAACATTATATTATACGATACATTTCCTACAAAATTAAAAATAAATAATATAGAGTTTTAAGTATTATTATATAGTAGTGGCGCTAAAGGCTTTAGAATTCTGACTACTACTGAAGAAAATTTTTTGGGTTATAGGAGGCCCTGGATCGGGCCCTTTTGATGAGTTGATGATATTGAGTCATTTAGCCATTCGATATCATAATAACTCAAATAATAGGCATTTCTCAAATATTCAAAATGATAGAAAATCTAATTTTCAACTGAAAATCCTAGATTTCCTGTTATTGTTTACTTCAATTCGTTTTGCTTTTTTTACTTTTTTTTTTTTTTTTGGAGAATTTAATGATAATATCATTACCTTGCAGGACTATTGGTATACCCTCATGACTTACTGGGCCAATGAACTAACTGTTCGTGATGCTATTCATGTCAGGAAGGTATAATTACTTCACCCCACCCCACCCAGCCCCCGGCAAATTATGCTGTGAAACCGTATTCACCTTGCAAGGTGGACACGGTTCCAAAACAGTCATAATTGTGAATATAGAGTTTAAAAATTATGAACATAGAGTTCTATAATTATGAACATAGAGTTCTGCAATTGTGAATATAGAGTTCAATAATTGTGAATATGAAGTTTAAAAACTATGAATATAGAGTTTTATAATTATGAACATAGAGTTCAGTAATTATGAACATAGAGTTTTTTAATTATGAATATAGAGTTCAATAATTGTGAATATGAAGTTTTATAATTATGAACATAGAACCGTGTCCACCTTGCAAGGTGGACACGGTTCCACAGCATAACAATTGCCCCCACCCCCACTAGTTAGAGTTGTCAAAAATGAACTATATATGTCCATCGGCCTGCCATAATCCCGCTTAGACGAGATGTTAGGAAAAATTATACTGTAAACCATAGATAAATGTTCAACTTTTGTATATTGAAAGTTCATTTTCACTGTACTGAAGTTTAATTTTATTTTTAGGTAATATACTTAAAAATAAACATTTAGTAGACAAAAATGAACATTCAATCTACTAAAAATGAACCTCATGTCAATACCATGGTACAAAGTATAACTAACTTTTTCTAGGTGCGAACCTTGTCCCGCCGACCCATTTTGACAATATTACATCTTACCCCTATCAAATTATAATTATCTCATATACTGATTCAATGATTAATTTATTTAAATTTTAATATTTTAAATTCAAATTAACTTTTAAAAAATGAAATAAAAATTAAAAAAAAATCTAAATAAGTACTTACTAAAATGCATGCATGTCTAAACACAGGGAACGGTTGATCTTTGGGAATTTTGCAATTCCAATTTATCATACACACGAAATGCAAATGATGTGACATCGTATCATGCATACCTCAGCACCAAAGGTTATCAATCTCTTATTTACAGGTACTTTTTTTTTTTTTTCTGGCCAAATAATGTCTTACAAATTAACGTAGTTAAAAATGAATGATTATTAATTTTTCCAATCACCCTTTGTTAGTGATTATATATTAACTTTTTGAATAATTAAAAAATATATGATTTTCTAAACGTGAATCGCATTAAATAATTTTTTACATAAAATAGATTCAATATTCACATATTGTGCATTATGATCTCAGTGGTGACCATGATCCTTGCATACCATTTATTTCTACCCAAGCATGGATAAAAGCCCTAAACTATTCAATTGTTGATGATTGGAAACCATGGTGGACTGATGATCAAGTTGCTGGGTGAGTTCTGAGACTAATTATTAACCTATTTTTAAATTAAGAAAAATTGTATTTTTGGTCATTCAATTATACATGTGGTACAAAATTAGTTCTTACGTTATATTTGTGGTCATCTTTAACCTTAAGTTATTCATGAAGTCGCTATTTTAGTCTTTCAGGGACTATTTTTGCCACCAATATGTTACTTAATAAAGTCACTATATTGATACTTAGCTTCAGCAACTAAAATCAACACTTTGGGCATAACTTAGATGTTAAAATGTGGTCATGGATATATTTCAGAGACTAAATCTATGTCATTGGTATAGTATAGTTGGCGGATCAAAAATGCAATTTTTCTTTTAAATTATTATTTTATTTATATATTTTTATTTAAATAATAATAACTTACAAGCACTATCAAACTACAGATATACAACGACTTACTCAAATGGGATGACATTTGCCACAGTGAAGGTAAGAATTTTCTTAACTTACTCTTATTTTCTTATGATTAAACTCTGACTTTATATTTAATCCTCATAAATTTCTAATAAATATTTTTCTTATGAAAAATAACATTATACAATAAATTAATTAGGTCCCTTAAATTTAAAAATAAGGCAACCTCTTAGTCATTGGTTTCGGTTGCCAGGACCATAATTACCCGTGAATAATCAGCTATTGGTCCATATGCACAAAATTTACAAATTGGTGTGCTTCATTACAAGTTTTTAAAGTTCATAGGCCTAATTATTGTTTGTATAAAATCCAGGGTCTATTTAACATTTTTCTCAATCAACAGTGGTCGATTAAAGACTATGTTAACCAAATCAAGACATACTAGAAGAGGAGAAATTTGAAAGAATTTAATAATTTTTATTTTAAACAATTTAATAAAACTAAATAGTTTTTTATTTTTTATGGGAAATTAATCTTGCAGGGAGGAGGACATACAGTTCCTGAATCTGCACCTTATCAAGCTCTAGTCATGTTTGCAAAATGGATACAAAATGGTCACCTTTAGTTTATGTATGGTGCTTTTGCCTTGTTTGGCAACGTAGTTAGCTTATTAGTCAATTTTGACTTGTTTGACCACTATTAGTTGTTTGACTTAATTAAATAATTAATATGAGTGTTTGATTAATTAGTTTTTTCTAACAACTTATTGCTCTAAAATTCAAAAAACTGATCAAAGTAGCTTTTCCGATTAGCTTTTTAAGAAAGTAATTTTATATGTAATCAACTATCAACTAACAGTTAATTTACCAAATATTTTTCTACAATCAGCTAATGATATCAACTAATCAAACACACTAACTCAATTAGCTAACAGCTATTTACCAAATATCCCCTATATGTTTTAAATGTCCGGAACCTATGGTGTCTTTAACAATGTTTTTTAAATTTAATGGATAAAGCTAAATGGATCGAAATTTTCCACCATTTGACTATGAATTATTTTCGGCCAACTATTGCCGGAAAAATTATTTTTTGATCTCATTGAATTTTTAGCAATAGTTGGTTGAAATTTTAGACGGTAAGACCAAATGTGATACAAATTACAAAGTTATGCACCTAATTTGAAAATATTAATAGTCAAGGATTAAATGTGATACAAATTATACTGTCATGCACTTAATTTGAAAATATTAATCGTTGACGATCAAATTTGATACATGTATAATAATTAATGAATCAAAAGTGAATTTTTTTTCTATATTAGTCTAATAATGTATAGTATTAAAAAAAAAGTTAAAAAGAAAAAAGAAGTATGACATATATTTGCATTGAGATGTGAAATCGGGATTAATAATTTGATAAATAACTCATAAGGGATAATATAAAGTATTCCATATCATTTATTTCTATGTCTAAATAGCATGGATGTGTAGGGAGAGAGTCATGTGACTTCGCACTTTTTTTTTTAGTGCTACTAAAAAAACTATTGTAATGTAATATTTATTTATATCTACATTCTTAATATATTGAAGTACAAAGAATTAATACCGTCCTCACTAGAACTTGAATTCATGACCTCCTATTTAGGAGAGACACTTCATGTTACTAGGCACATTTTACACTAATCTCATCAATAATTAAAAACTTCAAGTCATGACAAGAGGCATCAATGTAAAATTGAATTCCACTGAAAGTATATATATGGAAAAAAGATTCAGGGATGATGGAAGATCTGAATTGGATATCTTGTGCGCACATGAAAATTATAATTTGATTGTGAGCTTAGGATTAGTCCAACAAAATTAGAATTACTTCAATAAAAAAAAATAATAATTAAAAACTTCAAGTTGTAATAATAATATTTTAGTGAGATCTATGTGGTCCAACTATATATATAGTGTGTGTGGTCATGAAATCTTGCACGTTGACTAGCTGATCAAAGGCAATGGGTATACATGGTCCATCTACGTTGTTGTTGTTTCTTCTCCTAGTACTACAGCTATGTTTTCCTCCGGCCACCGTGGCAGCGGCGGCTGCCGGTTTTGCCGTTAAGCATCTGCCGGGATATGAAGGACCGCTTCCTTTTGAGCTTGAAACCGGGTGAGTCTTTATTTCCTTCTCTCTCTATTTTTTTTTTGTTCACTTTTCTTTCTTCATTTTTTATTTAATGTATAACTAGAATGGACTTGAACATGAATTTTTTTTTTTTTTTTTTATGGAAGAAAACGGTTCTATTTGCTTATTTTATGTGCATATATAATAGGTATATAGGAGTTGGTGAAGACGAAGATGTTCAATTATTCTACTATTTTATTAAATCAGAGTCGAGTCCTTACACAAATCCGGTTATTCTTTGGTTAACTGGAGGACCAGGTTGCTCTGGTTTATGGTCTGTTGTATTCGATAATGGTAAGCTAATAACAAATTGTTTATGAAAATTGATGGTGATATGTTTGTATATATATACAATGCATAAATTGTCCATTTTTTAAAGTTTTGGATTTTAATTACCACAACATAAATGTTCTATTTTTTTTTTGCTTCCCGAGAAAGTTGAAAATTGCCTATTTAACCTTCTTGATTTAAACTGGTTACTATAGCACAATTTATGTTAATTTATTTTCTTATAGTCTTTTTTCAACTAAAATCACAATGAGAATTTTACTTAATGTGTAACTTGATAACAGCTACTATACGGACTCTCCCATAAATTTTCTTTTTTAAAATACTAATAAGCCATCCATTAAATATTGATTTTGTAATTTTTAAATGGATGCATTTAAAGTAGATTGGATCCATAGACATACATATAACTTTAAATGGTGACTCCAATCTCAATGAAACTTTTAAGAGTAGGAAGTCAACGATTGATAGCAATTCAAGCTCCGAATTTAGTAATACAAAGATCATATATGCTCGAAACGAGTGTAGTATAATTTTTATATTTGAAGGTCATAAATTTAATTTTTTTTAATATATTTTTATTTAATAAGTTTGTTACTTTAATTTAAAATATATCACCAGATAATGATATAAAATATCAAAAAACATTTTAATTAATTAAATTTAATTAACAGTATAATTAACCCAAACTAAAATGATAAAGTATATATAAATGCAGGGCCACTGCGATTTAATAAGGTGGAGTACAATGGAAGCCTCCCAACTTTGTCATTAAATCCCTATGCATGGACCAAGGTAAATTAGGTGTTTTTTAATTTTTTTTTTTCATTTGATGCAGGAAATAGATAATGTGTTATTATGGTTCTTAAAATGTCTAACATGTGATAATAATTTCAAAGTAATAAATATTTTAATACTAAATGACAGGTCGCAAATATTATCTTTTTGGATTTACCGGTGGGGACAGGATTTTCTTATGCAACAACGGTTAGAGCTAATCACTCTGATGATATACAAGCTGGTATCCATGGATATCAATTTGTTCAAAAGGTATGATTCATTGTATACTCCAATTAAAGTGTATAGTACATTCAATTTTCTTTTTTTCAATAATATTGCATTTCTTCTTTTTTTTTTTTTTATACATTTACAAATTCTTTCTAACTTTACATTTTTATTTATACATATATAATATATTAATTATATATATTATCATTATTTATGATTTTTTTCACATAATAGTTATAATATCATAATACTTTTAGATTTATTTTGATTATATAATTTCACCATGTGTTTGCAGTGGCTGGAAGAGCATCCTAACTTCATCTCCAATGCTCTCTATGTGGGAGGGGAGTCCTATGCTGGCATATTTGTGCCCATTATTACTCAATTTATTTCAGATGGTAAAACCCTACAATATGATTGCATTGTCTTCTTCCTTAATTTCTTGCAACTTTTAACTATATAGGCTACTTTTTCTCCATAACTTTGATTCATGTGAAAGTATTTAATCATTACTAGAATGTGTTATCAAGGTGCAGTCCGTCTTGTGGTTCTAACCGAGAAATCATTACAAGAAGATAAAACAGTCTACGTTAACAGTAAAGTTAATGTGCAGTTCAATCCCATTGAGAATGAACTTAAAACCTTGTGGTTACCAATTCAACTCTCCCGCCAAGATTTAGGAAAATGATACTCTATCCATCCCATTTTATGTGTTTGGTTCGGTTAACGAGGCTTGACTGGAGTTATTTTTAATTCAACTATTCATAATATTAAGTTTTGTATTAGTATACAAAATTATATATTTAGAAACTACGTACATTAAAAGTACTATTATATTAAACACAAAAAATTAATTTTAAAATTAAGTAAAAGATACTAAAGAAAATAAAGAAAGAATAAATAGTTTGTTTGACCAATGAATAGTAAGTAGGACAGATAAATGGAACAGAAATAGTAGTAAATTTGCAGCATGCATGTCCAATGTTGTATTAGGTATGTAGATACAACTCTAATTGTGTCAACCTTGTCTTAAAAAATAAAAAATAAATAAAAATAAAAAACGACATATAACAAATCATTTAAAGTTGTTTTGAACTTAGCTTTGTTGAAAACATTTATTATATTATACCTGAAATTCAACAAAAAAATGTATATGACCTATTTAATTTAATGTCCTGACAATTAAGGAATTGAGGCGAGGGTTACACCATGGATTAATCTAAAGGTTAGTTTATTTTCCCTTCCTTTTTTTTATGAATCTGTAGTTTATGTCTTATATATATATATATATATATATATATATATATATATATATATATATATATATATATATATATATATATATATATATATAGGGAAGGGATAGGTGCATTTGTTGCTTCCCGTGCGGATATATGGTGGATTAATGTGCGTGAGGTTTATACTTAATGTGCCTGAGATTTGTGCTTAATGTGCTTGAGTATTTCAGAATTACGAGCTCAGAAAGAAGCAGAACAGAAACTCACGCACATTAATGTCCAAGCTTCTTGTTACTTCTTCCTTCAATTTGGCCATGGATTCTAGGTTATCAGCTACCTTCAATGCAGTTGAATGTTTATATAAATAACGCACGCACAGTAAAATTTGCACAGCAACAAAATGTGGATTTCTATTGTATTATTCCCATAATCCTTAACCTCCATAGCTCGCCTCCGCATCATCATCATCAGGGAGGGGGCAAATGGCTACTGGGGATGGGGAAGAAGCTGACATAATATTTTCTGCTGCATTTTGCACATTCACGCACATTAAATACAAATCTCAGGCACATTAAACACAACACTCACGCACATTGAGTACAAATCTTACGCACATTAATCCACCGCACATCCGCACGGGAACCTTTCACTATATATATATATATATATATATATATATATATATATATATATATATATATATATATATATGTCTTATGACACGTCATAATTGCAGGGATATCTCCTAGGAAACCCTATGACCAACCTAAATAAGGAATGGAACTACCAAATACCATATGCTCATGGGATGGGTCTAATTTCCGATGACTTATACAAGGTGAACTTTTATTCTTCTTTTCAATATATTCAAGTTTCCCTTTTAATTGAATATATTGACTAGTTGATTTCCCTTTCAAAAAAAAAAAAAAAAAGTTTCCCTTTTAATTGGGACACGAACTCAAACTAGTTGATTTAGTTGTAATTAATTTGATTGTTGACTTAATAGTCACAATATTTTAAATTTAACTCTTTATAAAAATGATTTATTATTCTTTTCGATTTGAGTAAGTCAATTATGAATAATATCCTTTGACAACTAAAGTTATCAAGTGAGCTTTACTTAGAGTCTTTAGAGGCTTAGAGCACACCTAATAACAGCAGCATGCTCGCATAATTCAAAGTTTCCCTTTTAATTTATTATAAAAAATTAATTTGATATGATGTCCTTTCAACTTACAGACACTAGAACGTCACTGTGGAGGGGAGTATCGAAATGTTGATCCCAACAATTTGGCTTGCTTGCAAGATGCCTCCACCTTTTATCAGGTTCAATTTTTTTACATTATTAATTAATTTTGATTGTATTGTTCCATCAAGTATATAAAATATATAAGAATAAAGGTGACATATGCAATCAAAGTATATACCAAACTACAATTGTGTTATCGAACTTAAAAAATTGCAATCGAGTTATGAACAACATAAAATGATGTAATTGAATAAAAAATGACTTATTTAAACAATAATGGATGGCCTGTTGGTTACCAAATTTAAATGGAGAGACCTTTGTTTTTTGGCGTGGATACAAAGGAAATCAAAAGAATCATATTTATCCATAGTTTTTACATGGGTTGGTTATCATCATATGAACACACACACACACACACATATATATATATATATCACATGAGAACCATGCCTTAAGTATGAATGTGCGAACTACTGAATGAATACACCGCAACTACTCCAAGTATTCTTGAAGGACGGACTAAGACCTTAGAATAGTTGCAGTTCATTCGCATAGTAATTACGGTACATTTGCGCAATAATTACAGTGCATTCATTCAGTTCGCACGTTCTCCTCTAAAGAAGAGTTCTCTTATAATCTTGTATCTATATATATATAATCCTACATTTCTTTTCTTTTCTATTTTTTAGGTTTTGGAAAACTGAAGTTTTTGCATAAGAACTCGTGCATTCTCTTTTCTTTGCCACTGCAATTTCTCTTTCTTACAAATTTCCATAATATTATATATACATATAACATGTATGTATTATTGTATTGGAGATTGAGACACTCTTTTTGCAGTGGTATAGCAAATTATACCAATTTCACATTTTGGAGCCTGCTTGTCCTGATGATGATGATGCTACCAAATCCGAGCCGGTGTGTAATAATGTTGATTATTCAAAATTGTTGTTTGACCAAAGAAGAGCTCTTGGACAGTTTACCAATCTCATAACTCCACTCCACATCACTGCAAAATGCCGAGTAAGCTAAGAATTATATATATTATATTCTCTTTTTTTATTTTTACTATATTTTACAACATTATATTATACGATACATTTCCTACAAAATTAAAAAGAAATAATATAGAGCATTATATAATATGATGTTATTGATTTTTTGTTCATGCATGTTTTATTAACTACACAGTGTCAATGACATTGTGATTTAGTGACATGAAGTGACTATCCCAAATGAAAAGTCATTGGTTCGAGCCCTTGTGAAGCGGTATTGGCTCTTTATACTTCAATAGGTTGAGAAAAAAAAAATATATATATATATATATATATATATATATATATATATATATATATATATATATATATATATATATATATACATACTACACTGTAATTAACGTCGGCCACCTAACCAGCCAGTCGGCAGCCGAACCCTTTTGGTTACGAGAACCTTGGGTCCTTACTTTCAATGAGAGTCGTCAATCCTAGCTTCCATGAATTGATGATATTGAGTCATTGAGCCACCCAATATCATAACTCAAATAATAGGCATTTTTCAAAAATTATGACTCCACACAATAAAAATTATGAATTTATAGTATAGAAATTATAGATCTATAATATAAAAATTATGGATCCAATTCTTTGTGCACCGTTCATGGTGCACACGGTTGCAAAGCATAACGCTCCATTACTTGCAGGACCATTGGTATACCCTCATGTCTTATTGGGCCAATGAACTCACTGTTCGTGACGCTATTCATGTCAGGAAGGTATAGTTACTTCAATTTCCTTTCCCCCCCCCCCCCCCCCCCCCCCCAGATCCCTGGTAAGTTATATCGTGGATATTGGTCAAATATAAAGAATTTGACTTCATAAGGTACAGAATTTATGTTTATAATGCACAAAATTCATGTTCATATATAATAGACATATATATAAACATGATATATTGAACATGAATCATGTGCATTATGAACATGAATTTTGTGTATTATGTTAAATGTTTATGTGTCCTCTAATACACATAATTCAGGTTTGTTATATCATGTTTATGTGTGTGTATTATGAACATGAATTTTTTGTATTAGTACACTGTGGACCCTGGTCCACGATATAATGATTGCCACCACCCCACCCCCCCCCCCCCCACCCCCGTCCCAACTAGTTAGAGTTGTCAATGCCAGAGACCATCCGGAAGACCGGAACCTTCGTCTCCGGCCATGGAGGCGAAAGAACCTTCGTCTCCATGGCGCCAGGGAGGCCAACCTTCATCTCCTGGCCTTGGAGACGAAGCCTGCCGGAGACGCTTCGTCTCCGGCAGGTTTTTTTTTTTTTTTTTTTTTTTTAATTTTAATTTTAATTAATTATTTTATTTAAAATTATTTTTAAAATTGGTAACCTACAATTTCAGGTAAACAAATCATTTTGGACCTAATTGTATAATTTTGTGTTGTTCAAGGACCCAATTACATCTTTTTTAAGTTTGGTGTCCTAATTGTACTTTGGTGTGCATGTAATTGGATGACGTATTTGACCCTTATTCCTTTATTTAAATTTTAATATTTTAAATTCAAATTTACTTTTAAAAAATGAAATAAAAAAATCCAAATGAGTAATTACTAAAATACATG
Source organism: Ipomoea nil (assembly GCF_001879475.1). NCBI lineage: Eukaryota > Viridiplantae > Streptophyta > Magnoliopsida > Solanales > Convolvulaceae > Ipomoea > Ipomoea nil. The sequence goes on along the minus strand of NW_017617690.1, from coordinate 83,651 downwards.
CATGTCTAAACACAGGGAACGGTTGATCTTTTGGAACATTGCACTTCCAATTTATCATACACATACAATGCAAACGATGTGACGTCGTATCATGCATACCTTAGCACCAAAGGTTATCGCTCCCTTATTTACAGGTACCTTCAATAATAATAATACTAATAATAATAATAATAATAATAATAATAATAATAATTATTATTATTATTATTATTAATTAATTACAAATTTAGTCTCTTCGTTCAGTCTTCACATTTTCACTATCATATTTATTTTTTTTTTTTGAAAGTCACTATCATATTTATTTAATTTATTTATATTTAATATTTTAAATGCAAATTAACATAGTCAGAAAATAGTGGTTATGAATTTTTCCGACCATCCTTTGTGGTTATATAACTTTTTGAATGATCAAAAAATAAATGATTTTTTAATCGTGAAACGCATTAAATGATTTTTACATAAAATAGTTTCAATATTCACATATTGTGCATTATGATTCTCAGTGGTGACCATGATCCTTGCATACCATTTATTTCTACCCAAGCATGGATAAAAGCCCTAAACTATTCAATTGTTGATGATTGGAAACCATGGTGGACTGACGATCAAGTTGCTGGGTGAGTTCTGAGACTAATTATTAACTTTTTTAAAAAAATTAAGAAAATTTGCATTTTTGATCCTTCAATTATACATGTGGTACAAAATTAGTCCTTGATTTATATTTATGGTCATCTTTAACGCTTAAGTTATTCATGAAGTAGCTATTTTAGTCCTTTGGGAACTATTTCTGCCACCAATGTCACTTAATAAAGTGACTACATTGGCCCTTCAGCAACTAAAATCAACACTTTGCGCATAACTTAGAGGTTAAAGATAGTCATGCATATATTTCATAGACTAAATTTGTACTATTGGTATAGTATAATTTTTTATTGGCGGACCAAAAATGCAATTTTTCCTTTAAATTATTATTTTATTTATATATTTTTATTTAAAAAATAATAATTTACAAGCCATATCAAATTACAGATATACAATGACTTACTCAAATGGGATGACATTTGCCACAGTGAAGGTAAGAATTTTGTTAACTTTTATTTTCATATGATTAAACTCTAACTTTGTATTTAATCCACATAAATTTCTAATAAATATTTTTCTAAAATTAAAATGAAAAATGATCAAATAATTAAAGAACTTTATACGATAAAGTATTTAGACCTTTAAAATTTAAAATGTTACAAGTAAACACATTTGCCAACCAACGACTAGTAATTAGGGCACAATATAATAGCTAGTTATCCACCAGTAATAATTGACAATTAGGGTTTCAGTCAATTAGGGTTTCAACAACTGAAACCGTCGATTGGCGTACGTCTTCCTCAAGAAGAAGGCAACCTCCTAGTCGCTGGTTTCAGTTGCCAGGACCATAATTACCGGTGGATAATCAGCTATTGGTCCAGATCCACAAAAATTACAATTTTTTATTTATTACAAGTTTTTAAAATTCATAGGCCTAATTATTTTTTCATATAAAATCCGGGGCTACACTTTTCCCAATCAAAATTGGTCAATTAAAGACTATGTTAACCAAATCTAGACATACTAGAAGAGGAGAAATTTGAAAGAATTTAATTTTTATTTTAAACAATTTAATAAAACTAAATAGTTTTTTTTTTAATGGGAAATTAATCTTGCAGGGAGGAGGACATACAGTTCCTGAATCTGCACCTTATCAAGCTCTAGTCATGTTTGCAAAATGGATACAAAATGGTCACCTTTAGTTTATGTCTGGTGTTTTATGTTTTATCTGTCCGGAACATATGATGTCTTTAACAATGTTTTTTTAATTTAATGGATAAAGCTACATGGATAGAAATTTTCCACCATTTGACTATGAATTATATTGGCCGACTAACAATAATGCTCATCTCAGTTACAAGACTACAAAAACAATAGCAAATTAGATTTCAACAAAAACACGTTTTACAATATAAACAAAAATGTCATCTTTAATGGCTACTAAAAGCATTTACAACAGTTGAGAAACGTTAGTTTTGTACTTTTGTAGTATTACATATTCACATACAATGTTTGTTCCCCAAGATTTTTGAGTTTCTCCATCTGATATTACTTGTTCAACTGTACCTTAACCTTACATGATGCCTAATTTTGATGGCACGCTGCTCGCCTAAAAAACGATAAGCATGCTACTATTCTATGTTTGATGTTAAGGTTTCAAAAACCATATAGTCTATATTGTTTTTTGTTCTTCAACCAACTGAATATACCTCTCTTAGTCTATCTATGTATAGCAGTATAGGATAAGATATTAAAAAAGGCCGAGGAGTAAGGGGAAGGAATGCTCGAGAGAACCTGCAAGCAGCCATGTCAAGGCTGGTTTTCATTTACGAGCTTGTTCAGAAGCATGGTCAACAGGGCATCCCTCTTCTCTGCTCGGTTCTCCTCTCTGATCCTCCTTTGCTCTTCCCGTTCTCTCCAGGCTTGCTCGAGCATAATCCGGTCCTTTTCAAGTTTCTCCATTGTTTGCCGCCACTCCTGCTCGAACAGCTCCCTTTCTTTACTGCACTTCTCCATCGACTCCCTCCACTGCATCTCGGTCCTCAGCTGTTGCTGAATGAAACTGCAAAGCAACTCGTGAATACCTTCAAGAGTGCTACTCCGATTGCCTCTATCACTTGCCGGGTTTTTTGAAGATTTGTTGTCAGTTGCCGTTGGTCTTGCCCGCTTTTCTTTCTGAGCTTTCTTTTTCGAAGCAACGCTGCCTGTGGTAACCCTGTCACCATCACTCTCGTAGTCATTATCTTCTTCTTCTTCTGAGAATTCCTCCGAGGACTGGTCTGCACTCCGAACCCTTTTCCTGCCCCGTTGGGGACCAACCTCAGATTCAAGTTGTAATTGCTGCATGTTATTTTCCCTGGCGGTGAAAACCGCACAGAGCTCCTCAAAGAAAGGGCATTGCCTACCACTATCCGCATCGGATGTTTCCTTCCCCTGCACCAGCAAAACATATCACCATTGGAATTTCTCCAGAGAAGCTCAGAGATAACGAAACAAAAAGTTCAACATTTCTCAAATAAAGATTGAATTTATGCAATCCTGGTCCTCTTCGGATATTTCCAAGCAAAGAAACTGAAACCACATTCAAAGTGTCAGGAGCACTTAAACTTCTGGTGTGAGATATGCTGGGAAAAGTAATCAAGTTCAACAGATTATGATAACTCAGGATATCGTTTAATCATTCCCTAAATTCAAGACTAATCTATACTCTTCTTTACATTTCTATCATGAAAGGTAGCAAACTTAACAAGGTTACGCGAATTCCATAAAATCAAGTTGTTGGTTTCTACAAACATAAACATAATTTAAAGTTGTTGCAGTCAGAATATAAAGATGAAACAAACCCTTCTGATTAACTTCAGCATATATTACTTTGAGGCCAACATACTAGCAATCATCTAATACCACTGAGAGTATCAAGTTAAAGCCCTAAATCACATTTTAGTAGGCATCCTGAATTCCTGAAATGAAATTGAAATGTTTCAAATGAGCATTGAAAAAGTGAGATTAGATTGAAAAGATTGATTCCAATTGTTCAAACAATGAACTAGGGTTCATTGAAGATTCTACAATACGTTTCTGTCTCAGAGAATCAGTGAATCACCATACGACTTCATTGAAATGAACTGCAATTCCTCCTCCATTGATCACAAGCTCAAAACAGTAGAAAATGAATAGATTTAGGTGCAGATAAATGTTTACCTTGTAGCGATTGACTAGGTTTTTCCACTTGCATTTGCACTGCTCGGAGGTCCGGCGGTACCCTAGCTCCTTCATCTTCGCGGCCACGACCTCCCACAGAGCCTTGGAAGTGTTGCGCTTGGCGGAGGCGAAGTCCCGCTCTAGCTCCGCCCTAATCGCGATGAAGTCCCTCGTCTCCTGGTTGCTCCACGGCGGAACCCGCTCATCCCGCCTCGGAAACTCGTCGTCTCCTCCCAAGGCGACGCCGCCGCCGGCTGTAGAGGCAATCGGCACCGTCGGACGAAGATGGAGCGGCAAAGGCGGAAGCATCGTTTGGTGGTGGCGAAATGGTCCGCCACCGCCTCCAAGGCTTTCACTGTCCCTGCTTCCACCGCCACTCCCATTTCCAGCACCGCCACTACGCCCAAACATCATTTGATACAAGAAAATGAAGAAATTCCTTATTGGGCATACGATTTTTACTTAAATTAATTTGTTTGGTTGGGTTTATATGAATGTATTAAGACTTTTTAGTTTTGTGTTAGTCAAGCATGAAAGGAAGAGAAGAAACCTTTTCTTTATGTTTTTCTCCTTTCCTTAGTGGACAAGGGAGAGAATATTTGGTTGGTATTTGACTGGGTCATTTGACTATATTATTGTTTAGAATATAAAAAAAATATTAAAACAAAGAAAAAGAGTAAGCTTTTGGTAACAAAACATTAGAAAAAGTCAAAAAGATTTTGTGACAATAACCTTTTAGATTGTTGGTGAGTGAAGTGTCATTATAACCACCAACTCATGGAGATGGTTTATATTTGGTTGTAATGGTAGTCATAATCTAAAGGAAAAAAGACATTTTTTTCATCTGAGTTATATGTTTATAGCACATATTTCTTTTGAATTATTTACATATTAACTCCTTCAATTATTCTAAAAGTGATAGTTTTTTCTCTTGATATATTTGACATCTCTACCCTCAAAGTAAATATTTTATTTATTTTTCTTCTCCAACAAATTATTGCTTATACGTAGGGATGATTACGGTCCGGTTCGAACTGAACCGGACACTATAGCAATCGAATTGAAAATTTTCGGTTACGATTCAGATCTAGAACTCAATATTTGGATTTCAGTTTATTAAAATCATAAATCGAAAAAACTAGATCATGAACCGTGAACTGGCGGTTTGAATTGGAACAACTACTAGCATTAGTTTAAGCTAGTAATTTAAAATTAGAATTATAATATTTACAAATAATGTATGTTCATTTTTATATTTATTCTGATTCTCACATATAAGTATATATGATCGTGATTTGGTTTTGATTTTGAACCGTCGATTCACGGTTCTGGATCCAGTTTGAACTGCTAGTTCAAACTTTATTTTAAAATTTTATTTTTTATTTTTAAAATAGTCTAAATTCAACAATAAATATATTTTATTTTTTTTCAATTTAAACATGAACCGGCCGTTCGGTTCACAATTTTAATAAACTCTAAATATCGGGTTTTGATTCTAAATTGTAATCGGAATATTTCTGTTTGGTTGCTATAGTGTATGTTCGGTTTGAACCAAATCGTGGCCATTGTCTGTTGGTGTTAGATATATTAAATATAATATATTTAATATAATATATATTAAATATAATATAATATAACTATAATATATATATATAATATATATTTGAGAAGAGAGAGAGAAGGAGAATTGAATTCACTTGATTGATTATGAATAAACAAAAGCCACATATTTATAGTGAAAGAGAAAAGCAACAATGCTAAAGTTTAGGAAGTAATTAGAGGCCATGATTCCATGTACTCTATTTCACGTAGTGCTATGCATGCATCCACGTTCACACACCTCCTTTTATTTTTTAACAAATTAACTGCTAACTACTTGGTTTAATATATTACTAATAATAATAATAGCATTATTATTATTATTATTATATAACATTGCCTCCTTTAAACCAAGTTGGATATATTGGTCATCCCAATTTCCTTCTCCAATTTAAGAAATGTCTTCGTCTTCAAGTTGGATATACTGACTTGTATTTCGTTCTGTAAACCCACTTTACTCCAATTGGCTTCTTCCCAGGAGGTAAATCTGTTAACTCCCAGGTACCATTCTTTTCAATGGTACGTATCTCCTCATCCATCGCCTTAAGCCAATGAGTTTCTGTAGCAGCCTCCTCAAAAGTTAAAGGATCACAATCTGCAAACAGAGCAAATTGAATAATCTCTTCATCAGACAGGTCATTATCTTGACCCAAAACATAATCTTGCAAGCGAGCTGGTAAGTGGCGCTCGCGCTGAGATCGTCGAACTGACGATTCTGGCTGTGAAGGAGACTGGACATTATCTGGAATCGGTTGCTCTTCAATAATATTTTCAACAGCAGGAATAACAACTGAACTTTCATCTTTAGCTAACCAATCCCAGGCACCATATTCATCAAAAGTGACATCACGACTTATAACAACCTTTTTAGTTTCAGGATTGTATAGTTTATAAGCCTTTGAAGCGTCACTATAACCAATGAATATGCATTTCTCACCTTTATCATCCAACTTCTTTCTCAATGGATCTGGCACATGTGCATATGCCAAACATCCAAAAACCTTGAGATATTTGATAAAGGGTTTTCTCCCACTCCAAGCTTCTTCGGGCGTCTTATCATGGACACTCTTAGTTGGACACCTATTCAACACATAGACAGCACAAGCAACAGCTTCTGCCCAAAAAGGTTTAGGCAGATCCTTGGATTTCAACATGCACCTTACCATATCCATGATAGACCTATTCTTCCTCTCAGCCACTCCATTTTGTTGTGGATTGTATCTAGCTGTCATCTGATGTTGAATACCCTTCTTTTTCAGAAAATCATCACAGGCAATATATTCTGTACCTCTATCAGTTCTCAAGATTTTAATCTCATAACCACTCTGCTTTTCAACAAAAGCCTTAAATTGTTTGAAAACATCACATGCTTCAGACTTTTGCTTCAGAAAGTAAACCCATGTTTTTCTACTGAAATCATCAATGAAAGTAATAAAGTACTTACAACCTCCATGTGAGGGAACCTCCAACGAACACAGGTCTGAGTGAACAATCTCCAACTGTTTTGTAGCTCTCCTTGACTTGCCCACGGGAAAGGGATCTCTATGCTTCTTCCCAATCACACAAATCTCACAGATACGATCAGGGACATTCACAACAGGTAAATCAGAAACAAGTTCCTTTCTCGCAAGATAGTTTAATCCAGAGAAATGAAAATGCCCAAACCGCATATGCCATAACCAATTATCATCACAAACTTCAGAATTAAAGCAATCAAGGAGAGTATGCTTAATTTTCAAAGGAAATAGTCGATTTTGGGACATATTTACCTTTGCAATCAAAACTCCTTTAGCATCTTCAATGGTACAACACCCTTGAGCAATATGTATCTTATATCCTTTTTCTGACAACTAACCCAAACTCAACAAATTTTGGTGTAGTTCAGGAACATAGAACACATCGGATATAAAATTGTGAGTACCATCCTTCAACTGAATAGAGATTTTACATTTTCCCAAAATTGGCACCTTTGACTTATTGCCAAACGTTACTTCAGACCGGACTGATTCATCTAGTTCGGAAAACAATTCTTTATTCCCACACATATGGTTACTACACCCAGTATCCAAGAACCATATGTTCTTATCTGTAGAAAAACTATCACTGGCCAAAAGTAAGGTTTCAGAATTCTCACCAGACTTTTCAGCAGTATTTTCAGCAATGTTTGCTTGATTTCCACGATTGTTGTCCTCATTATACCAACAATCTGCAATCTTGTGCCCATACTTGCCACAATTGTAGCAATGAAATGGAAATTTACCTTGTTTGGTATTACCTCCACCTCTTCCTTGGTTGGAGTTACCACGTCATCCTCCTTGGTTGAAGTTACCACGACCTCTTCCACTAGAACCTCCTCTTCCTCTTCCACGACCTCTACCAGATCCTCCACCTCTTTGATTAGTGCCAGTCACATTAAGGGTGACTTGACTCTTCAAAGCTTCTTCTGCTAGTGGTTCTTCCGATTTTGACGCAATCCTGTCAATATGACTTTCTACCATACCTTTCAGCTCTGCAATTGATAAGAGCTCGGTTTTGTGTGACTCTGTTATTGAAGCCACCACATGGTCATACTTCATCGGCATAGTTCGAAGAACTTTTTCAACCACTGCACCATCTTCAATTGTATCTCCGTATAACCTCATCTTATTCACCATATCAATAAGACGAGTGAAATAGGCATCTACTGTTTCTGTAGAGGTCATCTCACAATTATCGTACAATCTTCTCAACGACTGCAATTTAGACTTCTGTGCCCGATCGACTCCTTTGTGTGACACCTTTAAGATGTCCCAAGCTTGTTTTATTGTTTGAGAACGAGCTAATTGCCCAAAAATGGAATAATGAACACCTTGGTGAATCTGACCCAAGGCCAATTTATCTCGCCGTATAGCGCCTGCATCAGCTCCTTCGGGTAGACCGGGATCAACAAAGCTCCAAAGATTTTGAGTTTGCAAATGTGTGGACATCATAATTTGCCAATAATTGTAATCGAGTTTCCCGTCCAATTTGGGACCCGTCCATACAATATTGAAATTTGCAGCCATATTTCACTACGAACAATATCTCGGGGTTGAAAGGTTGACTGGCTCTGATACCAAATGTTAGATATATTAAATATAATATATTTAATATAATATATATTAAATATAATATAATATATCTATAATATATATATAATATATATTTGAGAAGAGAGAGAGAGAAGGAGAATTGAATTCACTTGATTGATTATGAATAAACAAAAGCCACATATTTATAGTGAAAGAGAAAAGCAACAATGCTAAAGTTTAGGAAGTAATTAGAGGCCATGATTCCATGTACTCTATTTCACGTAGTGCTATGCATGCATCCACGTTCACACACCTCCTTTTATTTTTTAACAAATTAACTGCTAACTACTTGGTTTAATATATTACTAATAATAATAATAGCATTATTATTATTATTATTATAATATAACAGTTGGAAAGGAAAAATAAATGAAATATTTATTTTAAGGGTAAATATGTTCATTTAACATTTTAGAGGGAAAAACTGCCACTTAAATAATAAGGGAAGTGCAATAAGTATATAACTCAGGGAAAAAAGTGTCATTTTTCCTAATCTAAATCTAAAAGAATTTGATTTTTGATGAAGATAAGGTGAAACTTGCATTATGATATTAGGTGACCAAAAAAATAGTGCGCACTAAGTGAAGTGTGAAGCTCACCTTATGACTCTAAGAGATCAAGAATCCGTGTTTGTGATCATTTTAAATTAAAAAGGCTAATAAACAATTATCAAGGGGAGTCGAACTTGAAATTTTATGAAAGTTTATTATTGCGCAACATTTCTAGGTACAAATTGATTTGATTTTAATTCTAGTTTTAGCCTTTTAGTTCATATTAGATCTACATTATAAAGTAAATCATTGACTTACATATTCATATTTAGTATATTGAGTATATATATATATATATATATATATATATATATATATATTTATTTATTGAGAACTATTGAATATTTATTTTTAGTTTACTATATGTTCATTATTAGTACACGGTCTAAAACTAAACATATAGCATATTAAAAATTAACGCTTATCTCAATCATACAATGTGGATCATACTCCATGGTATAATTTACAATAAATTATACTGTGGGCCATGAATAAATATTCATTTTTAATATATTAAAGGTATATATTATGGAGTTCTAGTATATGTACTCCCAAATTCTACTCTCACTTTTACTCCATGATGTGGCAAACAAGGATTGGATATTTTCATTATGTGAGTCATAGAAAAAATATCTACATCAAAGATTTGTGAGAATGAATAAAAGTTGAGAGTAAAAAATAGAAGTCTATGTAGTATTTTCATATATATATTGTGTACTAAAAGTTTATTATTTGGTAATATACCAAATAATGAACATTAAATATCTTATATCATATCCTATCATATCATATCATATATATAAAAAAGTAAGATGTATTTGGCGACAATTTTTGGCTCCAATTCTCGCCCACTGAAAACGGCGACGTTTTGGTTTTAGTTTTTTTTTTTTGGAAAAGGTGTGTCGGGTTTAAATGTTTTGGAATTACAAAATTTGAATGGTTCGACTTTCGGTGTTGGTGTGAATTGAAATGTCTCTTCAACTGCGATTTCAATTCTTGAGTCGCATGTTTAAAATGTCCTTGTTTGTTAGAGTTTTCGAAAGAACCTGCTTACAACAGGTGGTGAGCAGTTATTTTACGTTGGATTCATGGACTAACGTTGTGTAACCATTTGGAACAACTTGGATTGTACCATGAAGTCATGAATGCATGCTACTCAGGGACGGAGCTACCTTTGTCGTATTCTAGAGACTAGAAGAAATATCTGACGAAGTAGAACCCCCCCCCCCCCCCCCCCCCCCGCTCTTACCCTCATCCTAAATTTTTTTTGTAAATATGTATGTATATATTGATAAAATACACTTTTGACCCTCCTCTATTTTTTTTTAAAAAAAAATCTATTATGTTTATATTAAATGAACTCAAAATATATATTAAAGTTCAAATTCATTAAATAAAAAGAAATAAATCAAATAATTAAAGTGACTATTTTTCTTTATTATCTTATTTCCTTAATCAAGATTTTAATAATGAATGGCATGAAGTATACATTTTAATTTAAAAAACCTCCAAATTTGAGATATATACTTTGGTTTTATTAGTTATATATGTTGATTAATTAATTAGTGATTTATTGTGTGTTTTAATTATTTATTTACATTTTTAAGATGTACATTTGTTAGTATAAATTATTAGTTTTGAAATTGACAAAAATTAATATTGATTATTTAATTCGTCTTGGTTTTTGTCTTTATCTCTCAAATTTTGAAATATTCAGTTAACCAGTAAAATGAATATACGTTAATTGTGAAAAAAAAAATATGACAAAATAATTGACAAAACTTTTTATTTGATGTTAAGTGACAATCTATATTTAAATAAATGTTGTTGTTATTGTTATTATTATATTTTGTGTTATGTGAAAATTTTTTAAAGTAATTATTGATCGTACTCATATAATTATGTATTTCATACTTTATTACACATAGTATAATTAGAAATCACTAGTACTCCACCCGTGCGATGCACGGGATAAGAATACATATGTAGACATTAATTAATATCTGTATACAAAGTCGTAATAATTATTGAGAACATAAAAATATGTAAAAGTTTTTGAAAAAAAAATATATGATATATATAGCCAAATAATTATATTTTTAAACATAATTGTACATACATTGTCACATAATAATTGTAGACAACATCAAACTAAATTTGCCTTTATAACAAATATATACTAATATATAGATTTTACAAATTGCTAAATACTTCTTTATAAACAACATCCATCGTAGATGAAACACACTTTTTTTCATCATCGTTGCAAATAAGCAACTTGAGCCCTCTTTTATATGTAATATTAATTAAAGCCCAAAACAATAAACCATACTAAATCAGGCCAACAAAATAGGCCAAACATATGACAATTATAAAATGATTAGATAAAATATATTCAAAGCCCAAAAATCATTAGCCCAAACCCGAAAACCCAACCTTAAAAACCTAAACAGTCAACAACAACACACAAAGCTGCGCCGCCGGAACCTCTCCATACGAATTCTCCTCTCATCGACGCAACATCTTCTTTGGGGAGTTCACCGGAAACACAACTCTAACCCTAGATCTTACAGTCAATCCTTTCCGATCACTTCTCTGTACTAAACACTCCTCCGTTTCACTGAGTATATAGCTTTTCAAAAAAGATTGGGTACATACTCTCCAATCTACTCCACCTCTCTTATTTGTGCTTGTGAAAATTTCAGTCCTTCTTTCCAAAATCCATACTTAACTCTTTCGTTCCTTACATACGGCTATTTTGAGATGTTTTTACCGTTTGCCGACAACCAAAAAACCCTAGATCGCGAAACTTCAAAAATGCGACTCCAAAAAAATATCAAGGTAATGCGTGTCTTTTTTTTCATCCGATTTAAATCTTCTTATATTCTAGTACTGCAAAACTTTTTTAGATCTATGCGATGGATGTAGTAGTTATGTTTGAGATATTATTTGACAATCCAATAAACAATTTAAGTGTAGTTCTTCAGATATGAAATCTGAATTTAATATTTAAGGTTTTTATGATTGAAATACGGACAAAAATAGAAGCTGCAATTACAAAAATTATTTAATACTATAATTATTTATTAAAAATGTAAAAGCATATTATCTGTGTAGATTGAACAATGCAATTAATCACAAATTACTACATATATTAACATGTTGTGTATAGTGCAATTTAGTTCGCATGTACTTAGGTTTTGAAAATAGATTTTGTTAACAAAGCAGCTACCAACAACCACTTTCTAAAAATACTTTTGAGACCGAATCTTTTGAAACTTTATAAAAATTAAGAGCCTATGAGAGTTGAGTGTATGCTCTGCTTAATTATTTAACTTTACTTGAATTCTCAATTTTTTTATTTTTTTTACAGTCCTCTGCAGTAGATAATATGATACACTATCTTGGTTGCTTACAGAAATTTCTGAAAGACAAAGAATTGACTCTGTAAAAATGGTAAGATTTCCCTTATTTGCTTCAACTATTTAACATAGATTTAGATTTTATATGTTATTGACTATTTATCCATTACTAACATATAAACACTAAATTTTTGTAATGCAGATAGGAAAAAAAAAGGAGAAAAATGGCTGGAAAAAAATTACACGGAGTTCATAAGTATTTAATAAGTGAAATTACAATGAAGAACATCAGGTATGCTTTAATATTACCTTTACTCTCATCCTGCCATTTTCTTTTACCATGCATGATAGTTGAGGCTTTCAATTTTTCCATTACTGTTGAATGTGTGGGGTAGAGAGCATTTATTTCTGTCCTTAAATGCTATGTATATATAGATAGGAAATTTTAGACATCAAGAGAAGTCACTATCAGACAATAGTGCACATTAGTCAAACCTTACCATCAACAATTAATGTTTGATAAGAGGCATATGTGTATAGTTGTTCTATATTGGTACATGTATTAATTGCTTACTATGCATCATCTATGTGGCTGTTACAGTTTATTGTGTTTCTTTTTGTGCTACACTATAGCGTTCTGTTTGAGCAAATACTAATAGTTTAATTAGAGGTATATGATGACACATGAATCTGATACCATTTTTTTTTGCAGACACAAATTTCATTTGATTAAAATGGAGGCAACTGATCATATATTTGTGTTTTCTAAAAACAAACATATATATCTAAATTATCTGTGTTTTTGTTCCTTTAGAAATAATTTAATTCTCTAAAATTCGAATTAAAAATTTGACATTCAAAATGATTTCTAATGCAAATGCAAATTTCATTGTCCTATATTAATACTAAGACTAATTGACTGCCATTTCAAAATAGTCAAACCTTACCATCACAAATTAATGATTGATAGACACCATAGGTATATATAAAAAATACATGTACACATGTGTCTTTGTAATTGTTAAACGTGTATTTTATGCTACAATTTGTATATGCTACTTGTATATTTTTTTTCATTATGATAGAGCAAGTCACATGTTGTAGTATTCTAGGAAATACTAACATCCCAAAATAGAGCCAACTGTTAAAAACAGATTACTTCATTAATTTACTTTTTTATGAATCTGTTTTTTTTTTTTTTAAAAAAAAAAATTTAATTTGTGTCCTTAACAAATCTGATTTCTTTTCTTTCAAAACAATCTTTATATATTTATATTTCAAAGATTCTATTTTTGTTTTGTTTGTCTTTCGCTGTTAATTTATTTGTTCCAAGTCTGTTTTGTAAATATTTTTTTGTTTTTACTTTTTTCTTTAAGTTGAGTAATGCTGAAAATTGAATTATTTGTTATGATTTCTAATTTGATTATGAAGATATGAAATAATCTGCTATCTTGTTTGACAAACATTTTGTTTTAAACGAATGATCATGAAAATTGGTTTACATTTTTTTTTCCTTAACAGTTAAAGCATGTTACCAAAACTTGTAAGCACAAAATTTTAAAATGGTCAGATTTCCAGGTTTTGTTTTTTTTTTTTTACAAATTTTTCAAGTATGCTACACATTACTTGCCATTTTTTATATATATAATTCTTTATACACACCAGTAAAATTCTATCTATATCTCAACTATGTGTCTGAATGTTATGCACTGCGTAATTCAATCTATAAATGATATTTCTCATCTTTTCTTCACTCTTATCACATTATGCAACTGCAGGAAGAGTTGTTAATAGTTGGACACATACAGTTAGCATATGGTGCTTGGATCCTACTGTTGTCTTCAGAGAAATTACTTATCGTTCTCCATCTGATATTCCTAACATCATGGTATACATACGTAATGCCTGCCTAACTGGAATTTTGGTGGTGATACTTAAATATTTCCACATTTAAAAAAATTGCTTTGTTCGGTTTCAATTATTTGAAGGAGAATCTTGGTGGTGATTCTTAAATATTTCCAAATTAAAAAAAAAAAAACTAGCTTTGTTCGGGTTCAATTATTTGAAGGAAACTCACATATAGTGGTATAATATAGTTCGAAAGTATTAACATACAATGATTTTTGCAAGTACTTGGCAATAGATTTTTTTCCTAGGAATTTAGGTTTATAAAGAGATGTTGAGCACAGAAATAACTATGAAGTAGCAAACTATGATGCATAAAATAACTCCAACTTAGCATAAGCTCCAGAAAATAAAGCATGAAAATGAAGTATAGTGTACTAAATTCTAAGGAAAAAAGAATTTATTGCCATTTACATACATAAATTAGTACTGCTTTGCTTAGATAATTAGAATCTGGTGAAACTGATATTATTACATACAACCATTATAAACCAATGACCATTCTGATGCATTTATAAATTGTATTTCATATAATTTGAGCCTACTATAATCACACTTTGCTCTTGATGATTTCAGGTTTCAATGGTGATGAGAACAACCAAGGGTGTATACATAATTACATATTAAGCAATCTTCCCCAATCACCCCTCTGGATCAACCCCTTTCCCAAATCAAAAGAAAAATATAAATAAATATTTACCTTAGTTTATTGGTATTTTCTTTATGCTTGAATGTAAAAGTGGAGAGGGAAATGTGAGGTTTCTCTCCAGGAGATGTGGTATTTATAGGTAGTTTCCCTCCAAAATGTTGATTTAAAATATATAATTATTACTTTTTGGCAACTTGCTTCACATAACGTGTAGAAGTGAATAACACATGGAAAATTGAGAGTTACGGTGTACGGAGTATTAATTAGCATTGGAAAATGAGCCTACAACGCCACACGTTATCTCAAATCAAATATGGATTCAGAACATCAAATAATAATATTAAATATAATAAAATCACATTGTTCCTGTTGTGAAGCCAAAAAGGAATTAAAAAAATAAAATGATGTACTTTTCACAAACACCAAAACGTCGTCGTCAGTGATGGGCGGGAAAATACTGGATTTTCATTGGCTGAATCCCTCTTGCTTTTATATGTATATAGATTATTATCAATAATAATCACAATAATGTATGGTATATATAATAATATGGTGCAATCTTATCTTACTCTATATAATAGCAAAATGTTTTTGCCACATCATTTTCCCGCCTAAATAATAAGGCGTCGTTTGGACTGTTTTTAATTTTCATATTTATGAACTCATTGGATGACTACTATTGCAACTTTCACTATTGAAAATTATGAAATTTTCGACCACCTGAAAGTGATCTTAAATCAAGTCGAATGCAAAAAGTGGTCAGAAATAGCAACAAAGGTTTTTTCGGATACCAAAAGTGGTCGGAACAAGGTTTTCGACTTGATTTAAGATCACTTTCAGGTGGTCGGAAATTCCAAAATTTCCAGCAGTGTTTCTATGTGTATTAATTGTTTTAACATTTGTTCAAATTTATTATTAGAACTTTTGGAATCCTCACAGCCGCAGGGATGGCTTATCATACGTACAGTGATCATTTTTAGATCTGTGAATCCGTTGGATGACTATTATTGCAACTTTCAATGTGTATTAATTGTTTTAACATTTGTTCGAATTTATTATTATAACCTTTGAAATCCGCACAGCCACATGAATTGTTTATCATATGTACAGTGATCATTTTGAAAAAAAAAAAATAATATAATAACATTGATTCAAGATATATAGATACCAGAATAACATACACACGTATTCAATGAATTGGCATATATAAAATAAAAATAAAAATGTAATAATATATCCGTTTTTCCAATACTAATTGCATAATATGTATAGTCTCACTTTTGAAATGCCCCTTGAAAATTGTTCAATATTGTTCAATATTCTAATCAAATTAATAACAAAGCATTAATGGAGAGGCACAATTGCTACTTAAAAAAATAGTATAAATATGCACTAATCCGAGAGTGTTCTTCATCATTGAAACTTTCTGCAAAAATGATTTTCCAATACTGTCTTGCATCCCAGGTTAGCCCTATGCACACCCGGAGAGCAATCCGGGTGCGTTTGGTGAGAACTTATATAATTCACAATCTTATTTAATTATTATTACATCTTATCTTATATATAATTATATAATGTTATATTTAACATTATATAATATTCTAAAAATATTAATATGTTATTGTGAGAATATTAACATACTTTAATGATACAAGGTTTATTGTTACAAAGTTGACTGATCATGTTTTGGAAGCTCAAATCATGTGTGGAACGAATGTATGAACAAAAGTTTTAATTCCTCGAATGTCATTAACACCTTCTGATTCAAGATTTTTGTTTCAAGTTCCAAAGAAAGCAATTCATTTTGATACTATCATATGCCATAACAATAAATGGCAAAAATTATCATACGTGGATTTATTTTTGCAGTCTCAAGAGTTAGTAATCCTAGGGGATTAAAATTTTTTATGTGGGAATAATGTACCATTTGTAAGTACGATTAAAAATGTTGTATACAAAAAAGTTTTCAATAATGTGTAATACAATTACAATGTTTTTCGTTTTTCAATAATTAATTCATATACTATTATAGTTTTTTTTTTTATCAGTACTGTTAATCTTACTATTGTATCATACGTCCGAGCATTGCACGGATGCAACTACTAGGTTGTCAGACTTACATATGAATCCGGAAGTATAACATATTTGAGTTGTGATTAAGTGTTTCCGATTCAAATGTTGAATTATTAAAAAACATTTTGCTATTACATAGAATAAGAAGATTATACGATAATTTTAAATTATTAAGAGACCATATTTAATGACCGTGCATCGCACGGGAAACTTACTAGTTAATTATAATGTCGACTAACATTGTAAATTTTCTTTACTACATCGGCCCCCTCAATTCAAGTTTTCTGACTTCATCCCTGATGCTACTGTGAGAAAATCACTACTATTAAAAGAGCATGACATCTTATTAGTTGGATGAAAATTGATGATTTTGGCTTATTCAAAAACATCATAAAAAACTCCGAGTGGCACTAAAGTAATGGAAGAATATTTTATGATTTGGATCTTGAGTGGCCTTTGTTCCCTCATTACCCTGCTAGCTTTCATGCTTTATTCGCGTTCGCACACACTTAATCTAATCTAGACGATTATATACACTTTTGAGATGGGCTCTGGGCAAGTGCCTAGGGTCGAGCCTGCTCTGATTAATTGTCCTATCTAAATGTTTAAGAATTAAACATGTGACATGCTCTGATACAAATTTTCATGATTGAGTGATAAACTGCTCTGATACCAATTGTTCAGTTATCTTTTTTCAGTGTATGACTTTTAACGTGGTTTTAGCAAGTTTGAGCCCAGGAAGCTGCAATAGCATTCGCCTCCGTCCAGAGTTGCTTTGGCCTTGGAAGCTTCGCCTCCCACACAACTCCGTTTCTCGCCTTCCAAAAATGGTAAAGGACAACCACCACATCACAAGAATGTCACCAATAAACATTTTGTGATGCATGTAAGTTTAACTTTAGATCTGTGTTGGAAATGGATTATTGTTTTGTAGCAGAATGCATTTGGGCAGTTTAATATACACTTATCTATATGTTACCATTATTCTGTAGTTCATGGATCTATGTTACCTATAATAAAGTGCTATAATCTTTAACAACTGCTAATTCAAGCTATTCTTGTTTTCCAGACGAAGAAGATGTATGCTACAGTAATGGTAGTGCATGTAACCTAAGAAGTGCGTATATAATAAGGAATCATAAACTACGACTTATATTTGTACCTTTGTTGTCAATTATGTGCTTCCTATTGCTGCCTATGACTGTAGATCTTTTAATTTGCCTCATATCCTTGGTCCCGTATGAAATTTGTTGTATGATTTTTTCAATTTGAGATATATGAAGTTTGAATCAATGATTTGTAGTTTACTTGTTTTTGAATTTTGTTAAGTTTCTGATACCTGCTTTGATTTATTAGTTTTCGAATCTTGATCATATATTTAAGTGGTGTAATCTTTTACATATAATAGTTAGTTACAACATAAAAATTATTGATCTCATAAAGCTTGCCCTCTTTAAGAATTTCTTTATATTTCACAACATCATCATTTTGAATGTTGGCATGTATATACTCTCCCCGCTCGAATGTTGGCATGTATATACTCTCCCTGCCAATAAGAAAGCAAAAAAATGAGTATAGTATATTCTTTACTATTTATTAGGAGTACATTAAAAAAAAAAAAAAAAAAAACTTTAGAGATTGCTCAGGGAAGAAAACGCAGTAACAAAAAATAAGAGATTGATTGTGGAAGAAAATGCAGGAAAAAAAAAGATTGGATTACCTCTTCATCATGCAGCAAACATTCAAGACTCTTGCTAGTATGCCCCCTACCTTGATTTCAGAGACTTTATGCAACCTGATAGCTCGTGGGCTCTCATTTTGTGTATATGGTGAATTTCTTTTACAGTCACATACATGGAAAGCATCTTTATGATACAAATAAAGATGCAATATGCTGATGGCTGCAATTGGCAGAATAAGCTCTGTGAAGGAAACATTTTATAGGTTTTTAACAATAACATGTCTGCGCAGCCACATTATTGAAAATATCAACTTTTATTAAATGTTGTCTTTATTTAACTTTAAATTTTATTATCTCATTTATTTATGATGAACAGATACTACAATGTAATAGAGCCCGTAACTATCAAAAAAAAAAAAAAAAACTGGTTTGTAATAATTCAACTTATTATATTTTATATTTTGAATATCATATATCAAGATGACTGGACAATTGGTATTGGAGCAGTTTATTACTTCATCATGCCAATTGATATCAGAGCGTGGCACATGTTTAAAACTAAACATTTAGATCTGATTATTTGTATCAGAGCATACTATGTAGATAATATTCAAAAAAATTATCTAAATAGTATGCTCTGATACCAATTGTCCTATCTAAATGTTTAGGAATTAAACATGTGGCATGCTCTATTACAAATTTTCATGATGGAGTGATAAACTGCTTTGATACCAATTGTTCAGTCATCTTTTTTCAGAGTATGACTTTTAACGTGGTTTTAGCAAGTTTGAGCCCAGGAAGCTGCAATAGCATTCGCCTCCGTCCAGAATTGCTTTGGCCTTGGAAGTTTCGTCTCCCACACAACTCTGTTTCTCGACTTCCAAAGATGGTAAAGGACAACCACCACCTCACAAGAATGTCACCAATAAACATTTTGTGATGCATTTAAGTTTAACTTTAGATCTGTGTTGGAAATGAATTATTGTTTTGTAGCAGAATGAATTCGGGCAGTTTAATATACACTTATCTATATGTTACCATCATTCTGTAGTTCATGGATCTATGTTACCTATAATAATGTGCTATATAGACTTTAACAGCTGCTAATTCAAGTTATTCTTATTTTTCAGACGAAAAGATGGATGCTACAGTAATGGTAGCGTATGTAACCTAAGAAGTGTTTATATAATAAGGGATCATGAACTAAAACTTATATTAGTACCTTTGTTGTCAATTAGGTGCTTCCTCTAGCTGCGTATGATTGTAGACCTTTTAATTTGTCTCATATCTTTGATCTCATATGAAATTTGTTGTATGATGTCTTCAATTTGAGGTATATGAAGTTTGAATCAATGATTTGTAATGTACTTATTTGCCGTTCATTAATTATAGTTATCATAAAATTTTCAGTCATTTTTTCTTGAAATTGCTATCAATGTGTGCTACTTAATTTTATCATTTAATAATGGTGTTTCAACTGGATCATTTTTTAGATTCTTTATTGATTATTTTTGAAAATATTACTAACATTTTTGCTCCCAGTTTATGGCAAATGATGAAACACAATTCTGATTCTCAATTTTCTTTCACTTTTTATGTACTATTTGTAGATATATTACTTACTACGTATCTGGGCAGATTGATTTATATTTTTTCAAACGGTAGATTCAACACCTATTTTTGTTGTATATTCTTTTCATTTAGTCATCTTTAATGCTGAGTAATATAATAAACTCCGATTCTAAATTAATGGTCAAAAAATGTTTAAAAAAATAGTTTAATCTGATGCCTTATATCTAAACTTTGATGATTCAAAATCAATATTTGTAGTATATAGAGGATTAATTTAATCATATTTAACATTTGAATACAAATTTTAGGCGTAAAAGTGAGAAACCTTTTTGAACTGATAGTAACCGTAAACAAATTATTTGACTTAAAATTTAATCTAACTCTAAACTGTATGTTTTTTTTTTACTTAAGTCGCCTACTATTGTTTTTGAAATTTGTTAAGTTTCCTGCTTTGATTTATTAGTTTTCAAATCTTGATCATATATTTAAGTGGTGTAATCTTTTACATGTAATAGTTAGTTACAACATAAAAATTCTTGATCTCATAAAGCTTGTCCTCTTTAAGAATTTCTCTATATTTCACACATCATCTTTTTGAATGTTGGTATGTATATACTCTCCCCGCCAATAAGAAGCAAAAATGAGTATAGTATATTCTTTATGTTTATTGAGAGTGCATTAAAAAAAACTTTAGAGATTGCTTAGGGAAGAAAATGCACTACCAAAAAATTAGAGATTGCTTAGGGAAAAATATGCAGTAAAAAAAAAAAAGAAAAAAAAAGATAGGATTACCTCTTCATAATGCAGAAAACATTCAAGACTCTTGCTAGTATGCCCCCTACCCTAATTTTAGAGACTCTATACAACCTGACAGCTCGCACTCTTATAGCTCTCATTTTATGTACATGGTGGATTTCTTTTACAGTCACACACATGAAAGGCATCTTTAGGATACAAATGAAGATGCAATATGCTGATGGCTACAATCTGTTATCTAGCCAAAAAATATTTTATAGGCTTTTAACGATAACATGTCTGCTCTTGATAAATTTTCAAGAGCAACCACATTATTGAAAATACTAGCTTTTATTAAATGTTGTATTTATTTAATTTTAAATTTTATTATCTCATTTATTTATGATTAACTGGTTTGTAATAATTCAACTTATTATATTTTATATTTTGAATATCATATATCAAGATGACTGAACAATTGGTATTGGAGCGGTATATTACTTCATCCTGATAATTGATATCAGAGCATGTCACATGTTTAAACTTAAACATTTAGATCTGATCATTTGTATTAGAGCATACTATGTAGATAATATTCAAAGAATTTATCTACATAGTATGCTCTGATACCAATTGTCTTATCTAAATGTTTAGGAATTAAACATGTGACATGCTCTGGTACAAATTTTCATGATGGAATGATAAACTGCTCTGATATTAATTGTCCAGTCATCTTTTTCAAACTATGACTTTTAATGTGGTTGTAGCAAGTTTGAGCCCAGGAAGCTACAGTAGCATTCGCCTCTGTTGCTTTGGCCTTGGAAGCTTCGCCTCCCACACAGCTCCGTTTCTCGACTTCCAAAGATGGTAAAGAACAACAACCACATTCACAAAAATGTCACCAGTTAACATTTTGTGATGCATGTTAGTTTAACTTTAGCAGAATATATTCGCGCAGTTTAATATACACTTATCTATATGTTACCATCATTCTGTAGTTCATGGATCTATGTTATCTATAATAATGTGCTATATAGACTTTAACAACTGCTAATTTAAGCTATTCTTGTTTTTCAGACGAAGAAGATGGATGCTACAGTAATGGTGGTGCATGTAACCTAAGAAGTGCTTATATAATAAGGAATCATGAAGTAAGACTTATATTTGTACATTTGTTGTCAATTAGGTGCTTCCTCTCGCTACTTATGATTGTAAATCTTTTAATACACCATATAACTCACCGCACCCCAATGGTGTATTTCTGAACACTGTATGATGTTTTTACTCACACCTAATGGTGTATTTTTAGTGATGCATACCTAATTTGTGTGTGTGTTTTGTGGTGCATTTTCCTAAACTTGATGGTGTATATTTGTTGAATTATTGGTGACGCCGCACCTAAGGACATCGCCGTACTTGAACCTTACTCTATATATATATATATATATATATATAACCTAATTATATATATATAATTAGGTTATGATGAGGTTGTGCGGTGAGAGGAGAGCCATTGATTTTATTTAAATCTGTTGAAAAAAATAGCATAAATTGGCATAAAATAGCATTTTAGTAGCTATTTTGTGGTACAATTATCAGTGGGATCCACTTCCGATTTGAGTCGGGTCAAAGTGAATTCGGGTTCATCGTAGTGAGACGAAAAGATTGATATATTGTACGCTCAAAATGGATAATTGATTCTCAAAGTAGATCCATTTGAGTTGGAAAATGAAGGGAAAAAACGAAGCTTTTGTCCCACATGGGTTTGGGAAGTGGATTTGCACCACTATTTATACAAGAGCTCTTTTAAGGTTTATTGAATTGTATAACATAAAGGCTTTTTCTTGTGCACAGGGGTGATGTAAAAGGCTATGGGCATAATAATTTGTGCGCGGTGCAGCTATACTGAGACTTAGACTTGCTGTATGCACCCAGTACGCGCTGCAACCTGTAGTACCCGTGTCGATTGAGACTTAGACTTATTATAACCTGCAATATAATAATTAGATTAGGATACTTAAACTTATTATAACCTGCAATATAATAATTAGATTAGGATTCTATATTAATTAGTATTCCGTATATTTTTGGAAAACTTCCCTATCTCTATATATATTACAAAATAAATAAATAATATTAAAAAAAATCGAATGGGATAACTAGAAAAAATTGCTATAGTGGAATTAGGCATGTGCAAATCTGACCCAACCCGAAATATCCACCCGATTCGACATCCGAAACCAAGGCATCCGACCCACTCCACACCTGAATCACCATATCCGATCCGCATGACCAAACGACGTCGGATAAGCGAGATCGGATAGGGTTTGATTTTTTTGTATCCGATCCGTCCGATTATCCGAACTTTCATAGGGTTAGGGTTTCCTATATAGTAAACGACGTCGTCTGGCCTAAGTATATATATATATATATATATATATATATGTGTGTGTGTGTGTGTGTGTGTGTGTGTGTGTGTGTGTGTGTGTGTGTGTGTGTGTGTGTGTGTGTGTGTGTGTGTGTGTGTGTGTGTGTGTGTGTGTGTGTGTGTGTGTGTGAGTTGAACGCGCCATTTGCGCAGTCGCTACTCTCTCTCTCTCTCTGAGACTCCTTCTCTGAGTTCTCTCTACTCTTCATCTCCTTTGACTTCTCTCTAATCTCTGAGAGTCTGAGACTTTGAGTTCTCTCTACTCCTCAGTCCTCTCGACTCTTTCTACTCTCTACTCTCTGTTAGTCTGAGGCTCTTACTTCTTCGATACTCCGATAATCCGATTGTCCGGTGGCCGGTGCCCGTTAGTGGTGGAAGCCCTTCTCGAGTTCTCGTGGTGATCATTGAGTAGAGGCCCTTGTTCTCCGGGGAATATTAAGGGGAAACCAAGTAAAACACAAACTCTAGTTTTTATTTTTATGATTTGTTGATTTTATTCACTGCATGTTATTATATTTGTGTTATATTATGAATATGTTGTGATCTATGTTGTGATCTATTATTGTATTATGGTGGAAGCTGTTGTAATCTCAAACCTTAGATTTGTAGTTGTGATTTATTCACTGTATTGTGATATATTCTGTAGGGTTGTGTGCAAATCCGATCCAACATGCTAATATTCTGATAATGGTGGAAGCAGTGTGATTTTGTGATATTATGCGATCTATTGTGATGTCCCTTTAAAAGTTAAAGACTTGAATGTGAGATAATCAAGTTTCAAACTTGAAATTTCCATTTATTCGTGAAAGCCATTAACTGAAATCCAAATAATGATGAACTGGATAAAGTGTAGAAATGCTGACTGCTGTCAGCAGGTTTGCTGTAAAGAACTAAAGATGTTGATTGGAATGATTGTTGAAGTTTAAGTGATTAACTTTTTTTTTTTTTTATTTGTTGGAAGTTAAACACTTAAACTTAGATTAATTTTGTATTTTTGTTTACTTTTGCAATTTTTGTTGTAAAATTAAATTATTATACGTTTGATGTTTCTGTTCTTTAGCTTTGAAAATTATTAAGTTGTTGCTTGTTTTATTTTAAGGAATATTTTGTTTTAGTTATTCAATTATTAATGACTTTTTGAAATCCGAAATTCGATCCGTAAAATTCGACATCCGATTTAGCATATCCAATAAATTTTAAAGTACAAAAAATAACGAATTGAATTGATAAAATACAATCCAAAATCCGATCAGATGGACGGAATACATATCCGATCCGATGCACAGGCCTAAGTGGAATGACTAATAGAGTAATGGGGTTAGAAATGTTATTTTATCATAATAATTCAGAGTATAAATCTGCAATTTTTGAAGGTTTTTTTTTTTTTTTTTGGCTCAAGTGTCAAATCGCACCATGAACCAATTGCGATATGTCATGCCGCACCCTAATCTTATATAAGTGATTATTCGATTCACAAACTAAAAATTTTTGTCCGCCTAGCATTTTTTACAGGTTTCCCTGTTACTTTGATGACATGGAGCCGGTGGACTTATTTTATTTACTTGGTCAAATAAACTGATGAGCTGTCTTCTTTTCCTCCTTATCTTCTTTCAACCCTTATCGTCGACTTACCAGAGCTTCAGCTTCAACATGGTGACTCCCTGATTTGCGAATGATTTCTCAATTTTCGCCAAAAAGAAATCAACAATCATTTCATTCTTCTTCCAAATTTGGTTCTGAATTCTTTGTATTTTTCTTGGATATTATGCTTTAATTTCTGTGATTAATGGGAAATTATTATGCTTTCTTCTCCCAAATTCTACTGCTTTCTTGCAGCGATTACTTAGAGGGCGTTTGGTTGAAACATGGGAATCTGAATCGGGATGGGGTTTTAGCGAAGTAGCTTGTTTGTATGCGATTGAGATGGACCGAACCCGTATCTTGGCGGGGCGACCCAGTTGTTCGCAGCAGGTCGGCAGTCCGGGTGGAAGGCAGCAGCGGCGACCGATTGCGGTGGCGGGGTGCTCGACTCCATTGTTCCTCTCCTCATCAACGGCAGCAGCTGGAAGCAGAGCACGGTTTGGCAACATGTCTCAACACCCGGGAATGCATCCTTGTTCGACAACCACTCCAGTTCTTCCTCCATATCTTCAGGGAAGTCATCAGGGTTAATGGATTTTGATGACCCCAAGGAAGACGAAACAACAGGTGAAGTGCCAATGGCGGCGGCGGCCTGGTTCGCGTCCTTCTCGCCTTCACCCTCGTCCAAGTTAAAGTTCAGAAGGTATTTTACCAGATAAAGCTAGTTCCTGGTTGAACTGCTCTGACATCTGACTAAAAGAAAGAGCATCGGAGCGAAACCGGGTGCGTTCGCCCTTATCGCACTTGATGGAGGTGGAGACGCTAGGGACTACAACGCCGGCCGGCAGAACCAAGTCTCTGGTGGAGCTGCGTTGAATTTTTGCATTTTCTATTATATTTCCAAATTCCGTCTCAGCAATCACTGATTTCTCTGTAATATTTTGTGTATTTCTCGCCTATATTTTGTTAAAGGCTTTGGAGATAAATCGTTGTGGCCGATTGCATATGATTTTGAACATTCAGATTGATTTATGAAGTTTTTCTGGAATTTCCAGAATCCGGCGACACTCCGATCGCCGGAACGCCACATCTACAACGCAGATGGCTGGAAATTCAAATTTTGGGTTATTCAATTAAACTGATGAAATGACTGCCACATCTATTGAAATGGCTGACACATCTACAAAACAAAACACATGTCTGCCAAATCACCTCCACATCACTAATTTATTACCTTTAACCTGAAGGTTACCTGTAAAAAATACTAGGCGGACAAAAATTTTTAGTTTGTGAATCGAATAATCACTTATATAAGATCAGGGTGCGGCATGACATATCGCAATTGGTTCATGGTGCGATTTGACACTTCAACCTTTTTTTTTTTTTTTTCACATAATTCAGTCTAATTTTTGAGATACCGAACGTGCCCTCAGAAACCTGGTTCCAGAACATTTGACTACCCTATAACCAATAGAACAATGACCGGTGTCCACTTATCTCTACTAAAATACACCGCCTCGGCATAACGCTTCACGGCGGCTTCCTCTTCAATTCGGATTCTAGGGTTTCCTTTCATTCATCCTTCATCTCATCCCCAATCTCCCAGAACTGAATATATGCAACCTCCAAACCAGTTCCGACCCGCACGAGGATTCATATAGCCCCGTCATCTCTTCTCCGTATTCGATTCCAAGATACGTATCCTGATTGAAGTGTTTTGGTGTTGAGAATTTTAATTATAATGATTATCTCTTTTCTCCTCCGCTTCACTTCATCGTCGCCGGTGACGTCTACAAATCTCCGCGCTTTCGGCCCCGGTCTTAATCCTTTTGCTCCGTACAACCTCGCCAATCATTCTTGCTCTCGCTAAGCGCTCTTCCCCCCTCCCCTAACATCTCTCTTCTTTGTTTGCTCCTTTGTTTTCTTTCGTCCGATAATGTAATTGGAGGGAAATATTTTTTTCGTTTGCAATTTTTTTTCGCTTCTGGGTCTTATAGACAGAACTGTGAACTGTCTGCCTGTTTCTTGAATCTTGAAAGATAAGATCTAATTTCGTTTGAAATTCGCGAATTTGGGATTTGGTTTGCGTCTGCTGGGTTTCAATTGAAACCCAGGAATATACTGTGGATTGGTTTCAGATTTCGTGGTTTATGTAAAAAAATTGGAGAAGAAACAAATCAATTTCATCGGTCGAGAATAATCTAGTTTTGTTCTTGAAGAGTCGTGATTTTAGGGTTAAGATCATGCCTGAAGATCAGTTGGGTTTATACAAGCGGTCTAAAAGGTTGCATATGACCGCTGGAGATAGAGATGATCGTGGCTGGACTCCTCTACACATTGTTGCTCGGAAAGGTGACCTGAGAGAGGTATAGATCTTCTCCCACATATGAAAAGGTTAAATTTTTAGCTTATATGTTACCTAATTTCATGGCTTTTGTATTGAATTTATTTGTGTGGAGTTTTAGTTGATAGTATAATTTAGTACTATAATATTAGGATGGTATAAGAAAGATATGATGCTGGTGTGTTTTCTTACAGTAGCTAGACATCTATCAGATTGGGTCTCCAGCACAATGGGAAACTCGTTTCTCTTTTTTAAAAGAAATTAGAATGATGGGTGGGCTTTTTTTTCAGTTACATCCGTTGGGTTCAATTTGTTTGCCTTTTCTTTTCCCTTTTTGGGCTTCTTGTGTTGAAATTGAGTATATTTCTTAATCATTTAGTTGGATTTCTTATTTTATTGGGTTTATCTAATTTGAGGAATATTTTACAGACTACACTTTCTCATTCATTCCAATCAATATTTTAGTTTTCTAGCGCTTTCTAGCTCACTAGTGATTGGTAGTGAAATGATGATTTTGCATGTTACAACTATTTCTTTAGAATTTTGGGTGAGCATAGGAGTTCTGCCTCTGAGGTGTTGTATTGTGCGAAAATGGCTTAACCTTCTGTTTCTAATTTTGTAACCTCCTTGTTGTCTCTTCTGCTATTTTATGATTATGTTTAATTTATTTATGCCTTGTGATGACTATATCTGTGGTTATATGATTTCATTTTGTCTCCCTTATTTGTCATTGCATCACTCTTATAAGAAATTTTTTTCATTATTTCTTGCTCTGTAGCATCTGCTTTCAGTCTTGTCTAAGTGAATGTATGATGTTTACAGGTTAGGCGACTTCTTAATGAAGGCATTGATCCAAATGTGGCTGCATGGGGCCCAAAAGCTCAGGGTGTCACACCCCTTCATCTTGCTGCTAAGGGTGGCCACCGCAAAATTATGGATGAATTGCTTGAGCACGGTGCTGACATTGATGCACGAACCAAGGGAGCTTGTGGTGGATGTAAGTACAGTTTTTGAAAACGTCTTCCTTTTTTTAAAAAAAAATGTTGAGGTTAAGAATTCATTTCATT
This sequence comes from Ipomoea nil, assembly GCF_001879475.1. Lineage (NCBI taxonomy): Eukaryota > Viridiplantae > Streptophyta > Magnoliopsida > Solanales > Convolvulaceae > Ipomoea > Ipomoea nil. The sequence continues at coordinate 55,211 of NW_017617690.1, read as the reverse complement.
TAAGCACCATTTTCAACTAAGCTAACAAACTGATCTTTATTTTGTAACTCTCTCGAATACAGGGACTCCTCTACATCATGCAGCTAAAGAAAGAAAGAAGAAAGCAATCAAGTATCTGATTAAAAACGGTGCTTTTCTGCCAGATGACATCAATGACACCAGGTTCAATCCACCCGTGCACTACTGTCCTGGTCTTGAGTGGGCTTATGATGAGATGAAGCGTCTTAAAGGGGACAGTTCATCATCTGGTGAGGGCTCCTATAGCTCTGGGAATTGAGATAAGCGAATGTGTTGGAAGTCCAGTCCTATTTGGGATTCGGTTTATTCAATATTATGCACTGCGCCAATATTTCCAGTTGCCGTCATCCAGATCTATATGTTGCATTTGTTAATGCCTAGCGTTACATGTTGGATGTTGCTATTTCAATGGTTTTCTTTATGCTGTCCATTTGCTTTGGAGGGTTGTTGTTCTAAACTCAGATGTCTTAGTATCTGGTGTATTGTATTTTTATCTTTATTTTGATGGTGACTGATATCAACATCTACAAGACTACATTGTGGATCTTTGAACAATAAAGTGTTGTTTGGTGATGAATATTTGTTGAATTTGTGTTGTGCCATCTTATGTTACTTCTATTTTACATTCTAACCAGTATAATTTTGAAGAACTCTATGGTCGTTGAAATGATTATGGTTGTGGAGTGTGGACTAGGGTTTATCATGCCCATTGTGAACTCTGGTTCTGGTTATATACTTACAATTACATATTATGTGTCTTCGATTTTTATGTTTATAGGTTATGTACTTATAATTAACATATTATATATTAAAGGGTGAATCAACGATTTAGTCTCTCAGTTATTTGCGACTTGTCAATGTTGTCCCTCAATCGCGTATTCATCGATTTGGTCCCCGAAAATAATTGTTTTTCGTCAATTTAGTCCTTATGGCCGTATTCCGTCAAGACTCAAGCGAAAGCTCCGATTTGCCCTGGGCATTTTGGTCTTTTCACGCCTTCTTCTTCATTAACTCTGATCAAGCTTCGCCAGAGAAACTCAAACTCGCCGGAGGGAGCTCCATCTCGACGAAAAACAATTATTTTCGGCTAGTTTACAACAAAATGCCCTGCATGTTGACGGATTCCAGCAACCTATCAATGGTCTCAGTTCATTAATCTGTAATTAGCTAAACTTCTTATCTATTTGTTCAATTATGGTTATTTTTGCCGGAATTCAAATTCTGAGACTTGGAAAGGTGCCACTTAGCATTGTAGGGTGGAGAATCCAACGACATCTTCGACAATCCAACCATGGAGTTCTTCCGACTCTGAAAAAGTGTGAAGAGAGTCACTGAACCGTAGGCGATTTTCCTCCACCGCACGGCATCGATCTCTTCATCGCCAGTGTTGCTAAGGTTCAACTCCACCACCTTTCTGCCAGCCTTGTTGTCTTGGTTATTTTTGCCGGAATTCAAATTCTGAGACTTGGAAAAGTACCGCTTAGCATTGTAGGGTGGAGAATCCAACGACATCTTCGACAACCCAACCATGGAGTTCTTCCGACTCTGAAAAAGTGTGAAGAGAGTCACTGAACCGTAGGCGATTTTCCTCCACCGCACGGCATCGATCTCTTCATCGCCAGTGTTGCTAAGGTTCAACTCCACCACCTTTCTGCCAGCCTTGTTGTCTCCGTCGCCAGCATCGTCGGGGCTCGGCTTCTGGAGGAGTGTCACGCGGAGAGTGTTCCTGTGCGCCCAGGAGATCGAGGCACTGTGAATTGGGGGTTTAAGGCTGTAACAGAGGGGGTAGACCACATTTGGGTTTTCAAATTTCGGCGGGAACAGGGACCATTGATAGATCGCCGGAATTTGTCGCTATGCGATGTATTTTGCTGTAAACTAGCCGAAAATAATTGTTTTTCGTCGAGATGGAGCTCCCTCCGGCGAGCTTGAGCTTCTCCGGCGAAGCTTGGTCAGAGTTAATGAAGAAGAAGGCGTGAAAAGACCAAAATGCCCAGGGCAAATCGGAGCTTTCGCCTGAGTCTTGACGGAATACGGCCATAGGGACTAAATTGACGAAAAACAATTATTTTCGGGGACCAAATCGATGAATACGCGATTGAGGGGCAACATTGACAAGTCGCAAATAACTGAGGGACCAAATCGTTGATTCATCCTATATTAAATGTTCTCTTTTAACTATTTACTACTGATTTGTGTTAACAAAACTTGATTGAAGTTATTTGTTTAACGAACTTTGTCTGAAGTTATTTTTAATTTAATTTTTTCTAAGATTAAACTAACGAAGTTTAACTGAAGTTATTTTTAATTCAATTTCTCTGTCATAGAAGGGAAACACTTCCAGTCTAAAGGGACCAACCAATCAATGAAAAAGGCTAATACAAAAAAGGGACCAACCAATGAAAAAAATGGACACAAAAAAGGGATCAACCAATGAAAAAAGGGACTAACCAATGAAGTTGAGCGGATAGTGCAATTAAGATTAATTAAGTCTAAAATTATCTGTTTGGACTGTTTGGGAGTTTCCTAAATCTCCTAAACCTGTAAAAAAAAAAAGTAATTAAGTCTAAAATTATTTGTTTGGCAGGTTAGTGCCTTCTAAACAGGCACATGTCAGAAGACACTAACCTGCCAAATAGGTAATTTTGGACTTAATTAATTTTATTTTTTACATGTTTAGGGAATTTAAATGGAGCTTATATATATATATATATATATATATATATATATATATATATATATATATAGGAGAGGAGACTCAATTATACTATCTGTTTGATTTAGGGAACCAATTTGACATTTTTTTCCTTTGACATACCTAGCTTAAAGTTTCCATAATGCATCAAAATCTTTCTACTTTGAACTATATATGTATACTTTTACAACTCTTTTGGTTCGCTGGAAAATATTTGAAAGAAAATGGAATTGAAATTCCATGGAAAATAAATTTCAAGAAAATAGATTCCATTGTTTGGTTGGTGGAAAAGAAATTATTGGAAATATGAATTCCATTGTTTTTTTTGAGTTTGGAATGGTAATGAATAATGAGTATAATGACAAATATAATCCTACACAACAATAATAATATAATATAATAATAATAAGAGTAATTAATAAAGAATAATGAGGGTAAAATTGTCATATTAGTTTTCTATGAAAAACCTTTTCCATGGAAAACAAAATACATAGGATGAGCTAAGAATTTGTTTTCCTCATTCTTAAGGAAAAAATTTTCCAATGAACCAACCAAACAACATAAAACATCATTTTTCTTTACTTGTAGGAAAATATTTTCCATGGAAAATGTTTTCTATCAAACCGAACACCCCCTTAGTTAACATTGAACTCACGAATTTAAAAATTAAAATTTACCTAAAAAATAATGGTCAAATAAATAGAACATGATTCTCATATTAAAAGTTTACAAATTTGATTCTTGTCAACATTTTTTTTTGGTCAAGTTCGTTACATATGACATTCCTAGTGTGGTTTGTAGGCTATTGCATAAGAATATGATTTACTCAATGAGTTAGTGCACACTCTTGGATAGTAGTGCATATTTTCACAGTGACAACAAAAAAAACTAAAATTTGTATAATTTGTGACAATTTTAATAAAATATTTGAATGTTTATAATTTAATTCAATTATTAAATATTTTTACCCTTAAATACCATTTTCATAACAGAGTTCACAAATTTAATATACAACATTGTCATCGTTCGAAAAAGTTATATTTTGAGTGTTCTACTATATGTGCTTCTAAATTATACTTTCTCAATTTTTACTCGTTGATGTGGTAGATAGACTATTTTCATCATGTGTGTTTCAACAAAAATATCTACATCAAAAATTTAAAAGTGAAAGTAAAATTTGAAAGTACGCATACTAATTTTCATAATTTTATAAGTTAAATAATAAAAGTATATAATGTTAACTTATAAGAAATTAAGAATGTTAAATATTATAAATAAAATGATGGCATTATATTTTTAAAATAAAATAATAATTTTAGTTTCATTATTTAAAACATTATTTTTCAAATTGCATTCATTGTTTTACCAATATTTTATGCTTAAGAAAGAAAAATAAGACGGTTTCCACTTTCCAAGATATTTTTTTACTAGACAGTATATAATTGAATTGGGGGAAAATAAAAAGCGCTATTGTACAAATGATTCAAAAATTCGGTACTGAAGTATTAATTTTAAAAAGTTTGATCACATCATATACAAATTTTGAAAATTTGAGATAAACCCTAAACATCGCGCGGTGGGATGTCTGAGATTCTTGCGGAGAAGCTCTGATACTGTCTCAATTTGAAGGTATCGAAAATCTTTAGTCTGTGGAGATGATATTGGAGTGTCGAGATTTCTGGAAATCGTTAATGTGTTAATAGTTTGAGTCTCTGATTATTATTAGCGGAATGTTTATACTTTCTCTCTGCTTCGTGCTTTATATATATATGATCAGGCTTTTCTTCTATTGTAGTTTTTTTTCTTTGATTTAATGTAGTATAAATCCCTAGTGTATTTGATGTATGAAAGTTAGCTGTGTTTTTGGATATTATTTCCCATTCCCTTCTTTTCAGGAATTTAATGTAGTATAAATCCCTAGGTTTACATGATAAAATGTTTTAATTTTCTGGAGAAAAGTTGGTTTGCAGAGATGGGAGCTAGTGAGAAGTGCGGACAGTTTTGTCCACTAATTCATCACCAATGCAGTCTGAATCCAGTTGTTTCTTTCTTCAAAGTCATCGTCAGCAATGAATTCTTGGAAACTCTGGTATCATCGAATCACCAAATAACTCGTTTTTAGTTAATTTGGCTATGTACTTCTTGCTTTTGTTATTTCGTGGTCTAAACAAATGTGGTTATGTACTTAATAAACCCATTTAGAGAAGGTATTGTATGTTGTTTCTTGATCAAATGACGTTATATTCTAACACTTTTTCATGCTGCAACTTAATCTCTTGCAGTTTCTGCCTCCTACATCTGTTAAATATGTGTCCCACTTGGTTGGTCAAGAAATATATCTTGAGGACTCTATTGGAGTTAAATCAAAAGCAACTGTATCATATTGTAAAGGTACACTGGCTATCAATCAGGGATGGCGCCAATTCTCGTTGGACCATAATGTTGAAACGGGGGACTTTGTGCTGTTGTATTTGATGAATGGACCTGTAGGGCACTTTGTTGTTCACATATATGGCCGAAGTGGTTGTCTGAAAACCAACTTTGATGCACCTTCAGAGAGAAGTAACAAAAGAGCACGGACTATCAGAAGCTTACCTGAACAAGATGAGGCTGCAGGCATAAATTCAATGAACAAAGAGGGTTCTCCTACTTCTTTTGCAACTATGCCAGGCTTTGGAAACAATCATCACCAGCCCCCCACAATCACACACACTCCAATCATTGATGTAGATAGTGGAAGGAAACAATCCAGTCCACCTGTCATGCATTTTGAAGAACCATTTTATATGTCTGGTCAAGATATTGGATACAATCAAGAGGAAAACAGAATGCATTTATTTGACCTATCAAGTTTTGAAATGCCGGCATTCAGGCATGCTGAAGGAAACAACAACTTTTCAAAAGGTAAAAATGATCCTCTTGATCTTGTTCAGCAAGATGTGCAGTCAGAAAAGGATACTACGTCTCTGAATGATCTTGTATTCACAACCAAGAGAGAAGCCTACCACTCTCCAGGCAGGATTCTTATGGATTCCAATGGAATATCTCACTTTGGTAATCTCCAATCTCATTCAATTGCTTAAATATAATGGTTTATGTTCATTGATTTTGTATGTTATTTTTTAGGTTCTTTTCACATGTAATTGAAGCTTCTCCCCTTTCTTTTTGCAAATGCTATTAAATTTCCATTTATTAACTATTGTTTTACACCTGAACAATGAAAAAATGAAACCAGAAGAGAAAGATCTCATGCAGGTGAGAACACAAGGTGTGACCCAACCAAGATCTGAAATGCCAGCAAGTAGACCTGCTGAAAGAAAGAGGATTTTAATAGGAGACAAAGAAGCTATAGAACATGCTGAGAGTGAAGTTATTGTTTTAAAGGAAAAAAGTTTCAGAGAAAGTATTATGTCATGTAAGAATAAAAAGAGCCCCTGCACAGGCAGTGCTCAGATGGCCAGAGCACAACGTGGTGCCAAAGAAAGTATTACACCATGTAAGAAGAAAAAGAGCCCCGGCATAGGCAATGTTCAGATGGCCAGAGCAGAATGTGGTGGAGCATCTGACGTTGGTAATTTCTGATTCAAGTCTTTTCTTTTCATCATTCCACACCAGTTTTTGTTCACTCTTTCTGTATGTTGTTGGAATTAACACTAATTAATTCCCATTTGGTAAATGGGGATTTTTTTTGCCCTCCTTAATAGCTAAGGAAACGAGAGTAGTTAAAAGAGAACCAGTGGAGGTGGGGAACGAAGGTATGATTGATGAAGAATGGTAATTGGTATTTTTTTTTGTTGAAGTTATTTTATTTCTTGTTCAGTGGCCTCTTATTTTAGAAGCACACCTTCTTGTGTTCTTTCTTGATGTGTTTCTATTTATATTTCATTGCAACCTTAATCCTTTCTACTGTTCTACATATTGCATTGACAAGATACAGGAAATGAACGGAACTTGAGAAGCAAGTCTTACATAAATGTCAAAAGTGAGCCCGTTGATTCAGCAGATACACCAATACTTGCTGCTCCATCCAATGACTCCTTTCTGGTGATGGTTGATCATCAGGATTTTCTCGTATGTATCTTGTTGAAATATCATTCTTTCTATGAATGCTGGACTTTTTCAACTTTGATCAGTTTTCATTTTATTTATGGTCTCGTATACTCTGACTTTATACTTGCCTAGTTTTATCATCTGAGTTGTTAGAGTTTGCATTATGTACATGTCCATGACTCCAAATACTGCGTAATATTCTTAGGAACTTATATCCAAGTCTTGGCCTCTTCCAGTCTTCTGTCTTTCTAGTTCCATGTTATCACTTTTTATAACCAATGCATTTACAATTCTACTTTTTACATCTCTAAAACATTTTAATGAGTTCTCTTTCCTTTTCTCCTCAATAGGTGACACCGTGTTTTAAGTAACATTCAGTCTAGATTTTTTTTTCTCGCTTTTGTATTCATAAGTTATAAATTATGTTGAATATATGCATGTAACTGGGTTTCCATAATCATGTGTATATTCATGGTATTTGGATAGTACGGAGTAATATATTACTCTCTTTATCATATTTTATTAATTTTACTTTCGTTTTTACTATATAAAAGGAAAATATTATATCATAGTTATTAAAATTGTTGATATGACTAAAATCTTACATTTATAATCTTATCGAGATTCTTAAAAATTTTAGACGCAACAATTTATAACAAATCTTATATTCCTATTAAATAACTTTGTTAATTGGTGTACTTTCATGCCTTTCTCTTTGTTTAATTGGAGGCTCAGTGATCTGATGCAGTTGTGCGTTATCGTTTTGTTGCAATATTCTCTCCCTTTTTTTTTTTTTTTTTTTTTTCCTTGCCTCCTGTTGTGCGCCTAATTCCTTTATTTATCCGTGTATGCCCTTGATCCTCGCACACAGGAACTACCAGATTCATGGCCTAGCATAAGAACCCGAGAAAATAAGATTATATTCCTCGAAGATCCAACTAACAGAGTTTGGCCGACTTTATACCAGAAGAAGCAGCAGTTGAGAGTTTTAGCAGGTGGATGGAAAGACTTCAGTGTGGCTAACGAGCTTAAACCAGGACAGGAATGTGTTTTCCAAGCCAAAGGATTCCCTTATTACAGTGTTGATATTAGACGTAAGTAGGAATGCAGGATGGCAAAGGAACCAACCCGCTTGACTTTTTGAAGGTTTTTTGCGCGGTGAACAGCTGACTGTATAGTTTAGTTTTGTAGGCATTGCATTGCTCACAGGTGCAGAAGCAATGGAAAATTGGAAATGGTTCTTGAAGTGTTTTCTGTGCTGCTGCTGCAGCACTATCTTTTTGTCTAGCTTTAGTCTAAATGATGAAGCTCTGTACTCTTTGTGGGTTGGAACTTCATCAGTTTATCTTTTGCAAAGCAGTAGACAAAACATATATGCTAAAAAAGATTCACATTTTTAGTCTTAAAACATATATGCAAAGCAGTGAACGAGCCGTGCAGTCCTACAAATTATCCTCATCATAAAAAAAAAATTGCATGTTAGCAATAACAAAAAGATAAATGGAAAATATTAAGGCTTTGTACATTTATTTTTATATTGAGGAAATTATACCTTTTTTTTTTTTTTTGAATTTGTATATTGATATTCAAACACATTAATTTTAGTGGAACCAGCTAAAAAAAATTTAGGCTAAAAGTGTCATCCCGCACCATGAACTATCATGATCTTTAATAAGTGATATTTTTTCCGGTAATCCTGATGACATGGCACGGTAATAAGCTGACGTGGTCTTATTTCTTAGTCCCCATTTTTAATTAAAGAATTAAAAAACAAAAACAAAAACAACTGCGTCGCCGGAGAGAAACTACCATGGAAGCGTTGAACAATTTTGATGCTACTCAAAGGCTAAACTTGGGGATGGGATGCATGCGTAGGAGCTGCTGCATTATCGTCGGAGCTTTTGAGATACCAAGGGACTGAAGGGCCGGCAACTGAAAACGCGATGGCTCCAGCGAGGACGTTGAAGCAATTAGTGGAGACGAGGACGCTAACCAGAGCTCTCAACCCAAGAGCGTCCACTCCGTCGTCGTCGTTGGTCACCATTACTGTGGGCAGATTGTCGGAGTAGTTAACGCCGCCGTTGTTCTCCATCGCAATTCGCACCTGGGGATAGACACAAACAATCTTTAAAGGGCGGATTATATTATGGATGGAAGTGGGAGTTGTTGCTGCTAATGGGCGCAGCATCAGCCCTCTATTTATGGGCATCATTAGCCGCAGTCTAGGCGTCCTGGTCCTCCTCATACGCGGAAGAAATTCGTATCTGGTGGGTGGTTGATCGCAAGTGGTGTGCTTTCTTCTGCTAGTCTTAAGGTGTTTATGCTCACGCCAAGACTCTGTTGATGGCTATTTCCGGCGATCTATTAATTCAGTGAGGACGGCTTTGGTCTGGTTGATGTTTTTGGTTCTTGATTTGTCCAGTTTAAATGTTCGCTGATTCTAGTTTCATCATCAACGTCCCCAACATCGAGCCTCCATCATCATTGTCATCAAGCTCCACCATCCACTTACACGCCATAGCTTCGTCACCATCAACATCATCTTCATCAAAGCTCTCTCTCTTCTCTATTAGTTCCAAGCAAAAAGAACGACAAAAGTGAAGGTACCTTCGGAGGGTGAGTGAGTGTTGCGTTCGGACGAAAGAAAAATAATAATAATAAAGCTGGGTTTTTTTGTTACTGGTTTGCTGCGGACGTGAGGTAGAGAAGACGATGGTGATTTCGTTGGTGGGTGAAGATAGTTGGCGGCTTTGTCGCGGTGGTGCGCCTCTGCTGCTATCCTGGCGGTGACGGATGGCCGGAAAAGGGAAGCGGTCGTGGAGCTCATTCGCAAGTTCTAGGTAGGGGACGGAAAAAAAAATTCCATGTCAGCATGATTACCGATAACTTGTAGGAAACCTATAAAAAGTTCTGAAAAAAAAATAATGGTTTATGGATCTAAATATCACTTATTAAAGATCATGGTGTGGCTTAAATAATTGAAAATGGTTCATTGGGCTTAATGACACTTTAGCCAAAAATTTATAATATATATGCGCACACATAATACGTACAAAAATAATAGATGATTTTTACTAACACGTCTTTGAGTTCATTGTATACTCGTACGAAATCTTTTTAGTCTAGTTTATTTTTAATGTGTGATTTGTAGACTACTATATATATGAGCGGTCAAGGACCTTTGGTTTAATGACATCAAGTTGTTCTCTCATATGAGAGTTTGTGGGTTCGAGTCTCAGTGGAGTCAATATTGACTTTTTGTGCTTTAGGTTGAGAAAGTAGTTGGTAGTACTCAAATATATATATATACTAGTATTTTTTTATGCGCGATGCGCAAAAATAGGTGCCCAATATTAATACATTATATTACAATTTTAAATTTATTTAGATTTTAGATATTTAAATTATTCTAAATAATAATAATAATGTAAATCATTTTTATAAATTTGATATTTATATGTATGTAATAATTAACATATAACTCAAATATTTAATGTGTATATATTATATATTATTAATGAAGAAGATAAGAAAATATATGGTGGATGCATGTGCATGGTAATAATAGTGGAAAAGATAACGGTAGGGGTATGTTTGTCCAAAATATTTTAATGTACAACCTTTATAGCATAATGTACAAAAAAAACTTAACGGAAGAAACGGACATAAATCAGGGGTATAACTTTCATTCACACTTATTATGTTTTTAGATATATATATATATATATATATATATATATATATATATACACACACACACACACACACACACACACACACACACGAGCGAGTTTACCTAGTGTACAACTTCGAATATAAAGGTATGTTTTTCTTGACACCTAAAAATATTTAGTGAAGTTTCAATAAGGAATGTAACTCAATTACATACAAAAAAATGTATATTTTGTAATTTAGACAAATGGCATGTTTGGTATATAACTGTTAGCTGATTGGGTTTGTGGGTTTGACTAGTTGATATCATTAGTTGATTGTAGAAAATTGTTTGGTAAATTAGCTGATAGCTGATTACATACAAATTGACTTTCTCAAAAAATTAATCGAAAAAACTATTTTGAGTAGCTTTTAGAATTTTAGCATTTTAGACTATGTTACAGAAAACTAATTAATCAGACACTTATATTGATTGTTTAACTAAGTGAAATAACTAATTATGGTTAAATAAGTCAAAATTGAATGATAAGATAAAAAAAAAAAGGTACAGATGACTTTTGAGATTTTTAATTTTGAGTCTTTTATTTAGTTAATAATAAAGTACGAACACAGATTAAAAAAGCAAAAGAAAAGAAAAAAGGAACAAAAGATGAGAAATTACGTGTTCGGGTCGGGTCGGGTCGGGATTATCTGGAGGAAAGAAATTTATAAAATGAGGTCACAACTCTGTTATCGTGTAATCGAAACCCTCGTCCTCACTTCATCACAGCCTAATCGTAGAAAGCAGCAGAAGGAAGAAGACATTGCAACAGATCTTTTTCCAGGTTCTCCTATTCTATATCCTCCTCTTTCTCTCTCTATATGCATATATTTATGTTTGTATCTACATTCTGTTTAAGATTCGCACTTTTTTTCAATTTATAATTACATTTATTCAGAAGGATCAGTAAATTATTTCTATGAATTCCTATCCTTTTGCGCGAAATTTCAGTGAGCTGCCGATTTGTTTTTGAATTTTGGGGAGTGTCAATCTCGCTAATTTGGTGGGAAATTTGAGTCTCTTATCTTTTTCTCCGAGCACAATACCGTCTTAATGTGGTCTTTGTTTATGTAAATTGATTGTCTTTTTTTTTTTTTTGTTTGTCTTCTCTGTCTTGTGAATGTTTAGATTATTTATGGTGGTGTAAGTTATGGCACTGCACGACTGACATGCATGTCATGAAGTGAATCCAAATTGGAAATGTTGTGTGATGGCGGCGGTTGATTTGTGTTTGTTGATTTCGAGTATCGGGGAGGTTGATTGGACATAAAACTTGGGACGGGATAGCAGAGCAGTATGGCTCAGCAGCAATCGTCGCGGCTCAATCGCCTGCTCACTTTGTTGGACAGTATCCTTTGCTTTTCTTTCCTGCCCTATGTAAATCTATGTATGGGAGAATAGTGAAAAACAAAACTGTTTATTTGGTTTCTCTGTATTTATGTTTAATGAATTTGTGATACTTGAATTGTTTGTGTGTGGTATTCATTTTGTTCTCTGTGTTTTTGAATTTCTGGAAATGAGGTGTCTTTTCTTAATAAAACTAAAGCGGGGTCAACCCAAGCAACAAGATTAACAGCAGCCAAACAGATTGGGGAAATAGCCAAATCACATCCTCAGGACTTGAACTCTTTGTTAAGTAAGGTATGGCTTTATGAATGTTCACTTTTCTAATCATCTTCTTTACACCATTTTGTCACTTAGCACAACCGTGTCTTTTATTTAATACATTTATACGTTTACCTGGCACTATGAGTACTCATTTTGTTTTTCAATATACTCTGGACACTATTCAAGATTTTTGTTATCTGACAACATTTTAAAAATGTTCTTTCTTTACCCTTGTACATCATTTTGTTTTTAAAAAACAACATATATCTCCACTGTAATTTCTAAAATTACTATGATATCCCAGTTAAACTTTTTGGGAATGTAGTCATACTTATTGCACATTATATTTATAATCCTTAATAAATTGAAAATGTGAATGTTTTTCTAATATCTATACGTGGTGGTTTGTGGCCCTGTTTGACTATCTTATGCTTATGGATTATGATTGTGTATAATACATAACCAACTGCTAGTTACTTTGGATTATTGACTGGAGTTGCCTAAAAAGTGTTGTACGGTCCACAACCCATGATGTTTGCCAAACCTGTAAAAGTAGCTCATAAGTATATAATTCCCATAATTAGATAAAAGTATTTATGTCAAAATCCACCTGTATGATAACACATTGCAGTTTTGTTATGATAATACTAGCACTGGAAATTTCAATTTTCCCCCTTTTAATGGGATGTTTTGGTGAAATGGATAGTGGAAGTGACAATATAATTGGAAAACAAGATGAAGTGTATAGTAGGTATTTCCTTTCTTTGTTGTCATCATGCATTAGTTTTTTCTCTTATTTTTTCCTTCTACTAATCTACTTCTAAGTATTCCATTCATTAGATGCATTACTCTTGTTTTGTTTTTGAATGGATCTTTTAGAATATGATAGGGGTCTTAAAGATAATAGATTAACAAATCCTACTTTCCTCTTTCAACTATTAGGGCTTTGTGGAATGGTGTCCATCTGGGATAGAAGCTTCTTGTTAATAAGAGGTAGTCATGTGGTGAATGGGAAAACATAGAAGTTCCTAACTTGAAATCCAATTAGAAAAGTTTTAAAAGGTAAAAATCAATATTAATTTCAATGTTTAATTTTATATTTTTAAATAAAGTAAATAAATACTATGGAGTAATACGATGATTTCTAAGCATAAAAAAATTGGATGACAAGTGATCATATGTACTTGAGATATAGTTACAGTAGCAAATATGGAAACTAAGTGACTAAGTGAGAGTAGGTAAGATGGCCTGGGCATATATATGGATGGCCTAATGCTGCTTGAGTTAAAAGGAGTGATGAATTAATTATTCATGGCGATTGTTGAGGAAGTAGAAAAAGTGCTGGTACATCTTATGTGGGATAGAGCCACTTTTTAGGCATCTATTTATAGATTAAAGCTGCTTAAACCTTTACTACACATTTGATTCATGGAATGAATTTTGAAGGAATAGGAATCCTATTCCATAGGGAATGGAATAGGAATTCTTTTCAATTGTTTGCTTCGTGAAAGGAATAGAGTATAGGACTTGTATTGTGTTTGGTTGGATTAAGGAATAGAAATGTAATAAGCATTCAAAAAACAAAAGTACCCTCGACACTGATAAAATTTATGTATACACATAATAATGATGATAATAATAATAATAATAATAATAATAATATTATTATTATTACTATTATTGTTATTATTATTATTATTATTATTATTATTATACTTAACAAAAATAGGTAAGGAAAAATTAGGTAATGTAAAAAAAAGAGCTATTCCTGAGAAATGGAAGGGACCTATTTCCGAGAATGCTATTCCATGAACCAAATATGCTGTTATAAACCGCTTCTTTTGTGCTTGCGAAGGGATTTGCCTGTTTTATAATTTTTTTTGAGGTAATAAATTTTTTTAAATCTGTTTATTTATTTATTTTTTAATTTTTTTAATTTTTTAAATTTTATTTTTTCACCAGAGGAACAATAAATTGTATTCCTTTTGTTCTCTTATTTTAAAGATTTCGTGTTCTCTAAAAAACTTTAGTGTGATAAGAAATAAAGACAATTTTTTTGTTTCTTGATTATGAGTATTACTCAACCTGATTGGATAAAGAGAATTATTTCAGTATTTCTACTGACCTCTACATTGGGATAAGGCTTAGTTGAGCCCAGTTGAGGGTTGATATAACCCTTTTTCAGATATGAAGTGCTTACTTAACAATGTGTATTTGGAGCAATATCTTTGAATGATATAATCCAATTAGAATTTGATTGTAGGTTTCACAATATCTACGAAGCAAAAAGTGGGACACCAGGGTTGCTGCAGCTCATGCCATTGGGGCAATTGCAGAGAATGTAAAACATACATCTCTGACTGATTTATGTGATTCTGTTGAGAAGAAAATGATAGAATCTGGGGTTTCTGGTTCTGTTGAAGATTTAGTAGCATGGGATAAATGTAATCCTAAACTTGCAGGAAGCACTTCATTTGGAAGGTTAATGTCCTGTACTCTGCAAAGTTCTTAATCTTGTCTCAGAACATATTTCTTATGTGTCCTGCCAGTATCTTCCTAATCCCTATTAAAAACGTTGCTCATTTGTATAAGCTTGTTAATGTCCTGTACTCTGCAAAGTTCTTAATCTTGTCTCAGAACATATTTCTTATGTGTCCTGCCATTATCTTCCTAATCCTTATTAAAAACGTTGCTCATTTGTATAGCTTGTTATTGAATTTGAATTGCTGTAATATTTCACTCACTGTTTAATTACAATTTTATTGTGTCAGCTTTGATTTAAACAAAGTACTGGAATTTGGTGCTCTATTGGCATCTGGGGGACAGGTAACATAAATTCTCATGACAACTGTTCTGAAATTTTCATGCTCTTAAGGTAACAATATCCTTAATTGAAAGAACAAACACGAGAGGGAGGTAATCAATTTCTCAATTGAACTCTTGACATCCCTCTCTCCCTTCTATTTTTATCCCTAAGGTAGAGGCTGTAATGTAAATAGTTGAGGTAATCTAGTAAAGGGACCAATATAGGAAATAATGAAAGATATTTGCCATTTTGGTTGTGCATATAGGTCAATAATAACATAGAGATATAACATATTGCATACGAACTACATTAAAATTACTATGACATATCCCATGCAACACACATGAATGATCATTATCCATGAAACTTATTGATATGAAATTAGTGTTTAATGGGGAAAAAGATGGAGGTTTTTTATTTTTATTTAATAAATGAATTTGATATATAGTTTAAACAATAATCATGAATTTGATAAATGGACTAATCACTGAATGTTCTTATTTTTAGCCCTTTCTAAAAGGTATGTCTGTGGGGACAATATATATCAACCATGGAGCGTGAGAGAAGTGCTTTAAAGTTCATGTATATCTTAAACCAGAATTTTCTCCATTCTATATTCATGTGTCATGGATGCATTCATTGTTTTTATTTTAGGAGTATGATCTTCCAGCTGACAACAGCAAGAACCCAAAGGAGAGATTGGCTCGACAGAAACAAAACCTACGACGCCGATTGGGTAAGTCTGCATAGATTTGTAGTTTATGCTTCACGAATAAGCTCACTTTGAGTCATTGTGTTTCTTGGAAACTCCACTTTGGGCTGTGTATACATTGATGTTGCCAGTTTAACCTTAAATTTTTGACATAGTCCCTCTTTTAAATCTTGATAATGACATGAAGTATACATCCAACTAACCTAGCCTGCACCTGCCATGGATGTGTATGAAGAGTTCAGCTAGACTAAGTGAAGTAGTGCTCACTGGCTTCACTGCTTTAAGCCATTTCCAAGTGCATTAACATTATCTCTTTATGTAGGTTTCTTAACATTTTTTTTTTCCATTTCTTTATGAAAAGTTATTTTTGAACAATCCTAGTTGGGACTTCTATTCAGAATCTTTGATGTGTATCTGATGTTGGTATTTTTCCATTTGAAGGATATGATGGTTTAGATGAACTGAAAAAGGAGGTATTAATATTATAGAGAAACCAATGGAAAGACATCTTGGGGAGAAAACAGGGGATTCAGTAGTATGTGATAATCAACTAAAGAAATGAAGTATGCATTATAACTGATAAGCATGCTCATCTTTAATATAGTGGCTTTTGCATTGAAAACAAATGTGCTTGTTCAGTATTTGCCTAAAATCATAGTTGTTCATTTCACCATTTAGTTGGTATTGAGAGACTGAAAATTGAAATATAAATTGCAAACTAACTGCCATCATTCTTGTATACAGGGCTAGATGTGTGTGAGCAGTTCATGGATGTCAATGAAATGATAAGAGATGAGGACCTGGTGATGCAGAGAGTTAATTCCCCAGTTACCAGTGTTTCTTCTCATTATTATTCACCAAGGCCTCAAGTTAATATAAGGCACTTTGTTGCAAACATGGTACCAAGTGCCAAATCTCGGCGGCCAAGTGCCAGGGAACTAAATCTATTAAAGAGAAAAGCAAAAGTTAGTTCAAAAGACCAGACAAAAGGGTGGTCCAAGGATGGAGAACCAGATGCTCCCCAACCACAAGATATGACTTCACCGAGGGGCATCCAATCTGATGCATCGGGCTCTAATAAGGTCAGCAGAATGTTATTACCAAACCCAGTTGTCAATTATTAAAAAAGAGGAGTTACAGATAGTGCATGCATTTGTATGGGGTTCAACTTATCTAACTCGAAACAAAAAAAAAAAGATGAAAAAGAAACAAAATATTATTGTTAAAACATGGTGATTAACCACTATTTATGTTTATTTATATATGTTTGTGCCCACTTGTGTGTATATGTATAGAGACACACACGCCAACACGGATTCAACTCCCTTGCATGCATACATACAAACACACTCTCTATTAGTCTATGCTAACCATGAATGCTACAAGTGATCTATTGTAGGGTATAATGTAAGGTGGACTCAACTATTTCTGAGTATGGTGCATAACTCCATATTGAAACCTTTTTTTTTTTTTTTTTTTTTTTTTTGTAATTTTGTGTTAATTGAGTTATTCTGCTGATTCTCGTGTTCCCTATATCTTTTGCATGGTCATTGTATCTAAACCCTTGCATATACTGAATTTATTTATTCTACATTTGCCGGACCAACCTCAAGTATCACTCAGAAACATGTTTCAATGCAGATGCATCTGGATACTGTGTCTGATGAAGATGGTTTAGAGAGTGATGGAGATGGGTGTTGGCCCTTTCAAAGTTTTGTTGAACAACTCATGGTTGATATGTTTGATCCTTGTAAGCAACTATCTAATGCTATCACATCTGGGATTTTTATGATTTTTTTCTTGTGAGATAAGAACAAGAACTCATTATTATTATTAATTTTGTTTTGTTTTTGTTTTTTGTTTTTGTTTTTTTTTGTTTTTTGTTTTGTTTTTTTCAGTATGGGAGATTCGTCATGGCAGTGTCATGGCATTAAGAGAGATATTAACCCATCAAGGTGCAAATGCTGGAGCTATTATGCCTGATCGCAGCCTTGATGTTGGATTAGGTTCTATTTTAAAAGACAGGGTTGTTGAAAAGCAGGAAAGTGTAATTGATTTGAATATACAAGTTCCAGTTGATGAGTCTGAGCCAGCTTTTAAGAAGCCTAAGATTGAAGATGCATCACCTCTTCTGATGGATACAATTCCTTCTGCCAGCATGGTTGGTAACATTGACAATATTCAAGTGAAAGTCGAAGATGTTGGATTGAATTTGCCAGTAAAGCAGGAAAATGGTGAATTTAATGTTGGCTCTCTGAAGATGGAGATTCAGTCTAATTCCAATAGTGAAAGTTCTTTCAATAATGATATGGTAGAGGCAAAGAGCTCCTGTGAGGACAATATCTCCTTAGAAAAGATGGATCTACCAAGAAATCTTCCAGAAAATTGTGAGCTGATGAACTTGGTTAAATTGGCTAGGCATTCTTGGCTTAAAAATTCTGAATTTCTTCAAGACTGTGCAATTCGTTTCTTGTGTATATTGTCACTGGACCGGTATGAAATTTTCCATCCTTGAGTTGAGTTTGAACTTTTTAACCTTCTCTCTTAGTGTTCATTCAATCATCCATTTACAATAATGGGAAGGAGCTTCACTAACAAAATAAAGAGAGATTATTTGCAAGTATTTGTGGGGGTGAGCAATCTTCTGTTGGTTTGCTGGGCTTGTATGACTATTTTTTAAATTTCTTTTTATTGCATACCATAAACCTTTAGGTTCCCTGTATTATCTCATTATGAAGGTGATAGTTTTTGAATATATACTTTTTGGTGCAAAATTTCAACCTCTGGAGGAGGTACAGTTACTCAGAATGGAAGCAGGAGCAAAATGATAAAGAGCATCTGGAATAACTCAAAGATAATGTACACTAGAGAGTAGAGGGGAAAATCTCTTGTACTTGAGGAACTCTATGAAATTGCATTTAGGGACCCATTTAGCAATCCTACAACTTTTCTAGAAGTGATTTATTACTGATGGTAGAAAGAGTGGCTTTATATAAATCTTGTAGGTATTAATAACTGAGTAAAAAATGAGCTTTCTCATGAAACAAACAGTAAGTGGATGATGTAAGTGACAAGAAATGCCATTTGACTTCTGAATTATTTTCATTCATAAGCTCCTTGTTGATGTTGAAACTCTCCAAAAAGTGCTGTATTTTCATCCAGAAATGGAAGTTCCATTTTTGTGGAGCTTGCATAGGGGCCCTAATTAGTGATTTCAGATAGCTTGTTTACCTCTCTTTTTTCCTCTTGTTGATTCATTCACTGCAGTTTTGGGGACTATGTTTCTGATCAAGTTGTTGCACCTGTTCGAGAAACATGTGCTCAAGCATTAGGTGCTGTGCTTAAGTACATGCATCCTAGTTTAGTGTACGAGACACTAAGTATCTTGCTGCAAATGCAGGTAAATATGAAATGAGCTTTGTTTTATTATATAAAAGGAATACGGATTGTAAATTTGCTTAGACTATGGTATGAATTGATAAGTAAAGAATGATATGATTACTCAGAATATGGTTGTGTTCTCACATTTATTTTAATAAGCTCTTTTGCGTTCTTTTCAGCATAGACCGGAGTGGGAGATTCGTCATGGTAGCCTCTTGGGGATCAAGTATCTAGTTGCCGTGCGTAAGGTATCTTTACCCTGTCACATATTGTTCTTCTGATAGAAATATGTCTGAGTATCAACTGCCACTGTGCCTCATTATGCTCCCTGGCTTATTGGATTATAGCTGTTGCTTGTTATTTGAGTATGTCAATTGTTGATTTGAAATTTAAAATGTTGCATGCCTAGATTCAATTTTCATTCTTTTTTACCTACTACAGTTTTCTATTGATATTTGGCTGTTGTCTGTACTGACTTTCTGACAAGGGCCTTAATAAGATGTACTTGTCTTTGGATAGATTCTTAGGGAGAATGGATTTACATATTTCTACAACATGGATTGGCTCTTAGAACTCTTGTGCCCTGCATTTTCTAGGAGCCTTCAAATAATTACTTAATAGTGTATTAGTGTGGAAAGAGTGGACTATTAGCAAAACGATGATTCATACATATTCCTTTTGTGATTTCCATTTTTTAGCTTCTTATTTGATGTAATATTTCAAATTTTAATCTTTGAATTCCACTTAATTGATTGTCTGATTCTTCCCTTGACACCAGGAAATGCTTCATGATTTGCTTTGCTATGTTCTCCCAGCATGTAAAAGTGGGCTTGAGGATGCTGACGATGATGTTCGAGCAGTGTCTGCAGATGCTCTAATACCAACTGCAGCTGATATTGTTTCATTAAAAAGTGAAATATTGCATTCTATTGTTATGCTACTCTGGGATATTTTACTTGACCTAGATGATTTAAGCCCATCTACTAGCAGGTGTGTGTATGTCTTTAAGCGAGCCATTTCTCATTTATTATAAAATTAAATTGTCATGAATCTTGTGGTATTATTTATTTTCAATCTAATTGCTCAGACAAATATTTAGCTTTATGGCATTTGGTGATGAACTGATAATTTTCTCTTATAGCTCTTCAGTATACAGTTTTCAACCACAAATTCACTCCATAGTTGTTGATGTTGTTTTCTTCGGTGCCCTTTGTTTGCGTGGGTGTGCCTTTTTAATATTACTTCGACTTATTGTTGAAACTAGCATGCCTTCATAGAAGGTGGACCTATCCGAAAACTGAATAATAATACAATCTGGAATGCCTTCAGAGAGACTATTTTTGTTCTATTTGTGTTGCCATCCTTAAAACCTAACATTTATTAGCCTTACTTGTAACATACTATTAAAATTGTTGTAAATTAGTTCCTTTACTATTTCCTACAGTTCTGATACTTCTGATTTTTTTGTCATTTGATTTTGTTCTCCTTACCCGGCAAATTTTGACTCAGCTTGAATAAATGGATTTTATCCTTGTTGCAAAAAGTTGGCTTTGAAGGTTGAATTGTCAAAAGCTTTATTGCTCTAGGTTGAAAAGTGGCGAATTGATGGTAAAAAAATGGACTTTATCTAGCATAGCTTGAGTGAAGCATTCAATCAATTGCAATGTCCTCAGTTTTCTCTTTTACTTATTTCTGAGATCTAAAATTTTTGCTAAGCATAACATTTGGTGAAATGTTATTTTTATGTTCTCTATGGAGTATTTTATCTTCTTGAGTACCATTTTGCCCTTTTTGCTGTTCTACTTCAATAAGAGCTGTGGGCTAATACAAATTTCTGATGTGATATTTATAACAGTTTAATCTGAATGAGTGGAACTCATTTTTCTAATCCCTCTGTGGAATTGCAGTGTAATGAATTTATTGGCGGAAATTTATTCTCAAGAGCGGATGCTTCCAAATGGCTATGGGAACCTGCCATCATTGGAGAAACAAGATCTCAATCTGAATGAAGTTGTTTATCAAAATGACATTGGAGAAGGGTTAAGCTCTTTAGAGAATCCCCATATGCTGTCAACTCTGGCACCAAGATTGTGGCCATTCATGAGACATAGTATCACATCTGTCCGTTATGCAGCCATCCGCACTTTGGTAGACCCTTTCTCAATTGAAGTGTCTTTTATGATGTGCATATACTAGTTCCTTTCATATCTCTCTCACGCACACATATTCTGTTGATTTTTAAAACCATCTTTATTTACCAATATTTACAATATATGTTCTTTTAGTTCAATTGCTCTATATGCTTGGCCAAAATTGAATATTAGTTGTAAAAATCTATATTTTTGGGCAGGAGCGTTTGCTAGAAGCGGGGCGCAAGAGGAGCTTAGGTGAAGCTTCTGGCTCTTTCTGGCCTTCATTTATTCTGGGTGATACCCTCCGGATTGTTTTTCAGAACTTACTGCTTGAATCAAATGAAGAGATTTTGCAGTGCTCGGGTAGAGTTTGGAGGCTTCTTCTCCAGGTTGCTATTCGATGAATGCATATAATACTAGATATTCTAATCACATCTTGCCATAATATGCATTTAGTGTTCTTCTTTAACAAAAGCTTACTATTCATGTGTTTTCTTTATGCACTCTATACCTCATTTTATCTCTGGTGAGCATATTACTTGTATGGAAAGTCTCATCAAATTTTCATGTCAAGCCATGCCTTTCCGCTAGTTCTGACTATTTCTTAGATTTACTTTCTAGTGTTCATGAATTTCTCAATTCCAAACCATTTCAGTGCCCAGTGGATGACTTGACGGATGCTGCAAAGGCATATTTTTCTTTTTGGATAGAATTAGCAACTACTCCTTATGGCTCACCTCTGGATACTACAAAAATGTTTTGGCCAGTGGCTCTTCCTCGTAAAAGTCACTTTAAAGCAGCTGCTAAGATGAGAGCTGTGAAGCCTGAAAGTGACCCCTACAAAAACATTAGCTTTGGTTCAGCAGAAGGTACTAGTTTACAGGAGAAAAATGGGGACACTTCCGCCCACATTGGAAAGATAATTGTTGGTGGTGATGTGGACATATCAGTTACCCAAACACGTGTTGTTACTGCCACGGCATTGGGTGTTTTGGCTTCTAAGTTGGATGATTCTTCTCTTCAGTATGTTGTTGACCCATTATGGAATGCACTTGCCTCTTTTTCTGGCGTTCAAAGACAGGTATAGGTCATATATTCTTATTGTAGTGCTTTCTATAAAAATGTCTATGACTATCAATCTGTTTTGTCCTAATTACAGGTATCTTCAATGCTGTTAATTTCATGGTTCAAAGAGTTGAAATTCAAGGACATATCAAAGTCTGAGGGAGTTATTACCGTCATTTCAAGTAATTTTGGGGAAAGGTTGTTAGATTTGTTAGCTTGCACAAACCCTGCATTTCCATCAAAAGATTCAGCTCTTCCATATGCTGAACTTTCTAGGACATATGAGAAAATGCGCAATGAGGCTCGTCAGCTGTACCATGGTACCGAGGCATCTGGAATGTTTAAAGATATATTGTCATCCACTAATCTTGACCTGGAAAGTTTGAGTGCAGATGATGCAGTGAATTTTGCATCTAAACTTTCCTTCTTAAATAATATTACCACTGGGGAAGAGTCTGCAGGACGGAGTATTTTTGATGAATTAGAGTCTCTGAAACAAAGAGTTTTGACAACTGCTGGATATTTGAAGTGTGTTCAGGTATGATTTAGGTTTCATCTGCCAATGTTCGTTATGTGAATGAATAAGCGAAGTGTTTAACCCCTTTATAAAATGTTTTTTGATTAGTTTAGGAAGTTATTCCTTTACTGCTAGAATGTCCATTTTGGTAGTTTAGACCTTGTTCTGATAAACTAATGGTTTACAATTATGATCTCTAATTTTGTATATCTTGTCCTTCCCTTCCTTCGCCTGACTTGGGGGTTTGGGGGGAGGTGGCGGGATTTTTAACAATTGCAGAATAATTTGCATGTTACTGTCTCAGCTTTGCTAGCTGCTGCTGTTGTTTGGATGTCTAACCTTCCGGCTAAACTCAACCCAATTATTTTACCGTTAATGGCATCTATCAAAAGAGAACAGGTAATATTTTCAAGTAAAACCATTCTATTGAGAAACAGTTCGATTTAATGTGGATTTGTATTTTATTAATATTATAGGAGGAAATACTACAAAGTAAGGCAGCTGAAGCTCTGGCAGAGCTAATCTATTGTTGTATGGGCCGTAAACCTGGACCTAATGATAAGTTAATCAAGAACCTTTGTAGTTTGACATGCATGGATCCTTGTGAGACCCCTCAAGCTGGAGTTCTGAATTCTATTGAAAAAATTGAAGAGCAAGGTCTTCTGTCCTTCAGAAGCAGTAATAACAGGCAGAAATCAAAAGTTCATATGCTTTCCCCTGGTGATGATCGATCAAAGGTTGAGGGCTTCATTAGCAGACGAGGAGCTGAGCTTGCTTTGAAATGTTTATGTGAGAAATTTGGTGGTTCGTTGTTTGACAAGCTTCCTAAGCTTTGGGATTGCCTGGTAGAAGTCTTAAAGCCTGGAAATGTTGAGGGTTTGAACCCAGAAGATGAGAAACTTATATCTGAAGCTATAGATTCTGTAACTGATCCTCAAATTTTGATAA
Organism: Ipomoea nil; assembly: GCF_001879475.1. NCBI lineage: Eukaryota > Viridiplantae > Streptophyta > Magnoliopsida > Solanales > Convolvulaceae > Ipomoea > Ipomoea nil. Next base: position 31,567 of record NW_017617690.1, on the reverse strand, counting down.
ATAATATTCAGGTAAATGGACTTCACCTTAATTATTTACTACATGTTTCTTCTGATAAAATTGAAATTACTGAAGTACTATATTTTCAATCCTTGAATCAATTAGCGACCTCATATAATTATGTAGATCTAATATTATACATACATGATTTATTTATATTCAACATTTCCCCAATGTTATGAATTTTTCTGCTCCACGACCATTGAAACTATAACCAGAAATGGAAAAGATGGTGTCTGAAACCTATGCTCTAGTTTGTAGTATGGAGCCAGAAGGGCCCCCCAGTAATATTCGGATACCAAAAGAACTGAAGAATTGTCATGCGAGATATACTTCAAGGGAATCGAAAACCCCTTAGTAACATTTCTCTTAGATGCCAAAATATATAAAGAATTTTCATGTGCACTTAGTTTCTGTGTAGGCAATAGAAGTATCATGCATATATGCATACTTAGGTATAAAGCAGAAAAAACCGTACCATATGCAGATTGAATTGGAGATTGGTATTGCAGTTAGCATTTTACTGTTACCTACAGGTTTATAAAATTATGCTATTTTGGATCTTTGATAAATTATATCCATTTCTTGTGCTCTACTACAAACAAATTCTTGTAATTTCTTCTACATTTCATCTCTTTTTTTAGCTTGGCCTTTCTTTTTATTGGCAGGTGGTCCGTTCCATTGCTCCTTTATTGGATGAGACATTGAGATCGAAACTTCTCACACTCCTTCCATGTATCTTTAGATGTGTTTGCCATCCTCATGTGGCTGTGAGATTAGCTGCGTCTAGATGTATCACAACGTTGGCCAAATCTATGGCAGTGAATGTGATGAGTGCAGTAGTTGAAAATGTGGTCCCTATGTTAGGAGATATGACCTCTGTTCATTCTAGACAAGGGGCTGGCATGCTTGTCAACTTGCTAGTTCAGGGACTTGGTGTGGAGCTGGTTCCTTATGCTCCTCTTTTAGTAGTTCCTCTTTTGAGATGCATGAGTGATTCTGATCATTCTGTGAGACAGAGTGTAACACATAGTTTTGCCACACTTGTACCTTTGCTTCCATTAGCACGTGGTGTTGCTCCCCCTGCTGGTCTCAGTGACCGTTTATCCAGGAATCAAGAAGATGTAAAATTTTTGGAGCAACTGGTTGACAACTCACACATTGATGATTACAAGCTCTCAACCGAACTAAAAGTGACTCTTAGAAGGTAGTTTTGTTGTAAATTCTCATTTTAGAAGCTTGCTTCCATTTACTACTCTTATGTTCTGACTAATGATTGCTTCTTATCATTTCAGGTATCAACAGGAAGGTATTAACTGGTTAGCATTTTTGAAGAGATTTAATCTCCATGGCATCTTATGTGATGACATGGGGCTGGGCAAGACCCTTCAGTCATCAGCCATTGTGGCATCTGATATTGCAGAGCATATTGCTGCAAATACTGCTGAGAATCTCCCACCATCTCTTATAATATGTCCATCGACTCTTGTTGGTCACTGGGAATATGAGATAGAGAAGTTTATTGATGGTTCTTTAGTAACTACCCTCCAATATGTTGGTTCTGCTCAAGAGCGCACATCTCTTCGGTCTCAATTTAATAGATATAATGTTATTGTTACATCATATGATGTTGTCCGTAAAGATGTTGACTCTCTTAGACAAGTCTTTTGGAACTATTGTATTCTAGATGAGGGACATATCATAAAGAATGCAAAGTCAAAAGTCACTCTTGCTGTGAAACAATTGAAGGCGCAGCACCGTCTCATATTGAGTGGTACTCCTATCCAGGTTTGTTGTCAATGTGAATTTCAGTTGGCATTTAAAATGAATTCTAAGTTTCCATGAGAAATACTTCTGAATATTGCAGAACAATGTACTGGATTTGTGGTCTCTTTTTGACTTCCTCATGCCAGGATTCCTGGGAACAGAGAGACAAGTAAGAATCTTATATTTGCTTACCACTTGTACTCCCTGACTATCAATTGTTATTTGCAAAATTTTTGTTTAATTGTGTTTTCTTCTTCCTGCTCTTCTCGTGTTTGTATATACATCATGAGTAGATGTTGGTGATGAAGAAGTTGGAGAAGTTTGAAAAATGAACGTTAATTAATTCTGTTCCATATTAATTATTTGACTCGTGTGGCTTGACTTTTGCTGACTTGTTTTTACTATAATTCTATCCTGTAACATTCCTCCCCCCTCTTCCCCCTTGTTTGGTAAGCTTGTCTCTGTCATTTCTGACACCAAGTTTATTGATATAACAGTTCCATGCTTCCTATGGAAAACCACTGGTAGCTGCCAGGGATCCCAAATGTTCAGCCAAGGATGCTGAAGCAGGAGCACTTGCAATGGAAGCATTGCATAAGCAGGTGAGTTTAATTCACTTGTGTCTGGATTAATTTCATGGCTATAGAGGTTCTCTCTAAAAGATCTCTTTACAGGTGATGCCTTTCCTTCTTCGCCGAACAAAGGAAGAAGTTTTATCTGATTTGCCAGAGAAGATTATCCAAGACAGATTCTGTGACCTGAGTCCTGTTCAGCTAAAACTTTATGAACAGTTTTCCGGTTCAGATGTTAAGCAAGAAATCTCCAGCATGGTGAAGGTCAATGAATCTGATACTGGACAAGGAAGTGATGCACCCAAAGCATCTACTCATGTTTTCCAGGTAAGGCCATAATGGAGAGTAGTCTTCTGTACCTCAATTACCTCAATTTTTCAGTTGCCTGATACGTGTCGTGTTGATGTTTCAGGCACTCCAGTATTTGTTAAAACTTTGTAGTCATCCTCTTTTAGTGCTTGGCGAAAAAATTTCAGAATCTGTCTCATCAGTTCTATCAGCGTTTCTTCCTAATGGTTCCAATATTGTCTCCGAACTCCATAAACCCCATCACTCTCCTAAACTGGTTGCCCTCCAGGAGATTCTTGAAGAGTGTGGAATTGGGATTGATGCTTCAGGTTCAGACAGCCCTGTTAATGTTGGGCAGCATAGAGTATTGATATTTGCACAGCATAAAGTAACTCTTGCCACTTTCTAATCAGATTTAATGGAATAAAAGTTTCCCTCAATCTTGGTATTTGACTGTGCTCTGCAATGCAGGCTTTTCTGGATATCATTGAGAAGGATTTGTTTCATTCTCAGATGAAGAAGTAAGATTTCTGCTTTTATTTATTTATTTATTTTATTATTATTTTTAATTTTATGAACTAAAATTCTTGAATTCTCCATCTTTTTCAAACCACTGAGAACCAAGAAAGTTTCCATGCAAATACATGACTAATGATTTTCTATGAATTCCACTTTTAAGATCTGTTGTCAGTTTCTAGGTGCAATAGTAAGATCTAATTCTTGTTGAAGTATTTTACCTTTTTTTTGGATAAGTAAATGTATCATTTAAAGACATGGAGGAAGTACCACCCATAATACACAGAAATACTGAAGAGATTAGAGAAACAAAAACAAAGATATGTACTTTCAATTCGTCTCTACATTTTCTAAATGTGCCTTTTATTTTTGGAGCAGTGTCACATATTTGCGGTTGGATGGATCGGTTGAACCAGACAAACGCTTTGAAATTGTGAAAGCCTTTAATTCTGACCCTACAATTGATGTCTTACTCCTTACAACACATGGTAAGTGCATATATTACATTACATGTTTGCCATGAAGTATAGCAGCGTGTGATTCTTTGAAACTTATTAGTGTGAAACTTATTGCAGTTGGTGGGCTTGGTTTGAACCTGACATCGGCTGATACTCTTGTATTTATGGAGCATGACTGGAATCCAATGCGTGATCATCAGGTATAAAAAAAATGACCTGTATGTATATCTTTTAGGCTTTTATCTGAACATGATCCAGTACCTAGGCAGTGAAGGGCAAAGTCTGAACTACCACTACCTTTGTCAAGAAACAAATAAGTTTCTATTCCTGAAAGAGAGGCGCTTATGTGAAATTCATAGATGTCTATGCACTGGCATTGCTTTGCCGACTGATTTTGATGATTGTGTTGTCTCTTTTCCAGGCAATGGACAGAGCTCACAGGTTGGGCCAGAAAAAAGTCGTCCATGTCCATCGACTCATAATGCGAGGAACCTTGGAAGAGAAAGTAATGAGCCTCCAGAGGTTCAAAGTGTCTGTTGCTAATGCTGTGATTAATTCAGAGAATGCTAGTTTGAAGACCATGAATACAGACCAGCTGCTTGATCTCTTTACACCAGCAGATGGCAAAAAGGTTTGCACTTCGTTGAAATTTCAGTTGTATCTGGTCGGTCAGTCAGTCTCATATTTCTTCACCATTCACACTAGTGTTCTATCTGTTTTCAGGCTCCAAATGTATCCCAGAGTAGTGATGACAAATTTGAAGGGGATCCGAAATTGACACGAGGTGGGAAGGGATTAAAAGCCATTCTTGGAGGATTGGAAGAACTTTGGGATCAATCACAGTACAGTGAAGAGTATAATCTGAGCCACTTTTTAGCCAAGCTAAATGGTTGAATCCGACTAGCCCCGCTCTGCGTTTATGTTTTTTATTGGCAGTATGCGAGAGCCAGCCAACAAGGTACACTACTGTCTTCTGTGGCTAATTTGGAGATGAGCACTGTTTTTATCTTCATTCATGCCCCTTGTACAAAGTGTATATTCCTCAGAGTCGTGGCCAAAAATTTTGAAGATTAGTTCTAGTAGTTTGTTTCTTTAAATTTTTTTTCCTTCTCGACATGCAATCAATCAGTCAATCAAATTTTGAGGCTGCTAACGTAGAAATGTCCATGATTTGGAGAGAGCACATTGTGGTTTAGTTGGAGCAGGCAGACACATAGGGGAGGGAATTTTGTAAATTTTTTGAATTCTATCTTGTATATACATTGAGGAGTTTAATTTTATCTTTTTTAAAAAAGGGAAAAAAAAAAAAAAAGCAAAATTGTCTTGATATGAAGCTTGCTGAAACGATTTGTTTTTGTTGCCACTCTTTAATGGTCCTTTTTTCCCCTCTCTCTAAGCATTGAATTTTAGTTAAGTTTAGTTTAGTTTTTATTTTTATTTTTTTATAAATAAAATTTAAGCGTAAGACTGTAAGAGCATAAAATGAGAAGGATGGTCAAAGTAAGATGTATACTTGAAAAAAATATAAACTCTTAAACTTAAATGTTCATATAAAACATATAAGAAAAATGGTCAAAGTAGTATTTACCGTAAATAGAGAATGACTTTTGCTATTGCTTATCCAAGCATAGAGAATGACTTTTGCTATTGCGCATAGAAAAATACTAATGTCTTCTCAAGTCTCCATTATATTATTGAAGGTGCCAATATAATGCTTTCCAATTTACTACAGTAATAATATATTTTGATGGAAATGTATAATGCTTTCCAATCTACTTAGGGGGTGTATTCAATCATGACTTTTGTAGAGTTTTAAAAACTTTTATGAACTTTAAAAGTTTAGAGGTATTCAATTTAAACTTTTGGAGAGTCTTTAAAAGTTAGGCGGTATTCAATCAAGATTTTTGAAGAGTCTTTAAAAGTCATGTGGTATTCGATTAAGACTTTTAAAGAGTCTTTAAAAGTCATGTGGTATTCAAAAAGATGAACTTTTGTAGACTTTTTAATTTTAGGACTTTTGTAGACTTTTCCTTCTCAAATATACATAGTTGAAATTCAACCATCAACCCCAAGATTTTAAAATTGTTCTTTCTAGCAACTCTGAATGTTTTCTCTCTCTATTTAAACTCTATTTTTCTCCATATTTAAACTTTATAAACCTATCTAAATTTACCTTTCAAAAAAAAAAAATCTAAATTTAATAAAATTATTTTTTCTTCATTATCCTATATTTTCCTCATACCTAAACTCTACCATTTTTTTTTCTCTCTCCTGAACTTTACAATCTTTCTCTAAAAATTTGAAATAATATTGTTTTTAGTTCATTATTGCTTGTTTATATTGATTTTTATTTTTCTATGAATTTTTCATCCCTAACTTTCTCTAATTCTCCCTAAATACATGAACAAAGTAAATTTTTCATCGTCAAATTTTAGTATATGTTTCATAATATTCATATAAATACTATATATTTTGATTTTGATTTTTTTTAATGTTTATATTCGTAATATATATATATATATATATATATATACTTTAAACAACAGGTTACTACGAACAATGAACTACTGTTCGCAACAACAATTTGGGGTTGCAAACAGTAGCACCTTGTTGTTCGCAGTCTCAAATTGCTATTGCAAATAATAGTTCTTTGCGTGATGCCTAACAATATATGAAGTATAATATATATATATATATATATATATATATATATATATATATATATATATATATATATTATTAATATTAGATTTTAATTTTTTTATTTTATGGAACTTGTAATTATATTTTTAAATATTTTATTTGATCAATTCTTTTATTATAAATTTTATTGTTCAATATTGTAATAAATTTATAATGAAATAGTTTTTTTTTTTTTTTTTTTTTTTTGTTGATGTTTATTGATGATATATATAAGTAATTAGCATATAAGTCTCAGCATACTATCGATAAAAATAATAATGTTGAGAATGTTGTTGTGAGTGAAGAACTATATAATAAGAAGAATTTTATGATATATTATAAATGTTTTGTAAGAAAATTATAAATGATAAAGAATCAAAATTATTGAAAATTTGTAAGGATGTATTCAATTTAGAATTTCAATGACTTTTGTAGACTTTTTAATATAAAAAGTTGATAAAAGTCTATGAATGTTTTTTATATAGACTTTTATAGAGTCTTATAAAGTTTTAAAAAAGTTTTGAACGACTCTATGAAAGTCAATCAAAGTTTATTAATATCTATCATTTTAAAAGTCTTTAAAACTCTACAAAAGTCATGATTGAATACACCCCCTTTAATATTACTACAATTATTGCTTCTACAATTTCATCCCTTTAAGAAATTACTTATATAGTACTCTAATATATAATATCTATATATTATTGCCATTGTAGAAGATAAGAAAATATATGATGGATGCATGTGTATGGCAACAATTAGTTGAAAAAGATAATGGAGGTTATATATATATATATATATATATATATATATATATATATATATATATATATATATATATATATATATATATATATATATATATAAAGTTCCTGTGCGGTTGTGCGGTTAAATTTGAGCCATTGATCTTGCTTAAATCAACGTATAAGATTACTAAAATTTAAAAAAAAAATGCAGTGACAATTTAATAATTTTTGCATCTAGGTCAAATTTAAGGTGTGTGATTTTTGTGCTTAAGATGTGTGGTTTGTGTGTTTAAGGTGAATAGTTGTTGAAATTTAAGGTGCGTGGTTTTTCTTCTTAAGGTGCATTATTTTTCTTCTTAAGGAGCGTGATTTGTATGCTTAAGGTGTGTGAGTTGTTGAAACTTAAGGTGCGTCACTTTAAAACCTTAGGTGCGTGGTTTGTGTTCTTATGGTGCATGGGTTGTGTACTTAAGATGCGTCGGTTTAAAGCTTTAGGTACGCGTGGTTTGTATTCTTAAGATGCTTTGTTTGTGTTTTTAAGGTGCGTGATTTATGTACTTAAGGTGTGCCATTTTAATGAACGGTAAAGTAGCTTACTTGGTTAATATACTCTCAAAGCCCTAAAAGCCCTCAAAGGCCAATTAGAAGAGAATCAAGAGTATCATTGATTTCCTCAAGATAAGATTTTTCCCCAAGGTGTTTATTGTAATCAAATTTATTCTCAAAGAAATTTCGCATGCCAACATCTATGCTCAATTGCAAAGTATTTCGCGGAAAATTAATCTAAGATTTATCCATGTATATACATCTAGGATTAAAAAAAAGAAAAGGAAAATGACTTAACACTTAGAAATGAATAGACCAAAATGTCTTTGTATTTAATGTTATTTAAATAGTTTTATTTATCATCTTCGAATAGAGGACAATCTGAATGGTCACGAAGAGTAATGGTTCCGAAGAGTTCAAAGCCTGTGTTACAATTGCTTGAGACTAATCAATTTCAACGTCACTTGGGAGTTTAGCGTGGATCCGAGGTTCCATTATCTTCCGGTTTCACTTCTGTGTCGAGGACCTATTCGGTTGTCTTCTCGAGTTGTTGCCATTCGAGTACCTCAACTTTACCCGTCAGGAAGTTACTTCTCGATCCCATTCTGAATCGGCTTGCAACTAGCAAAAAACTCCTTTCGCACCGCTAGGATTAGTTGGCTCGCATGCACGACATCCAACTTCTATTCAACAACTTCTAGGATCCATTCTTTCATTAGTTTCATCAGCTTGACCACCAAGAAAGTTCTATTTTTTCTCCACTGTGCCCATCTATTTTACGAGGGATTCAATCACTTTCGGTTAAACGTTCTCATCTGATCATGTATGTATATATATAAATATAAATGTAAAAATGGTGGAATAAAAATAAGATATATAACAAAAGTTAGATTGGATCTCTTGTGCGCACATGAAGACTAAGATATGACCGGTGGGCTAATATCACGACTCTCGATTTACCTCTGCAGTGACTCTAAGGGCGGGGAAAAAGAGAGTCATGGAAAGTTGAGTAATGGCTTCAGATGAAACTATACTAACAATCCTATTGCAATTCACAAAGAATCTCACATCAATTATAAGTTGCAAGAAAGCCACAACAAAATGAATGTTGCCTAAAAGAAGAAATAGAACTCTTGAGGTAGTCGAGCTCTTTTAGCAAACAAGAGTTATTGGCTAATTATTGATGATTCTTAGCCTTTAAGGATTCATGCTCTTTCTACAACCGCATTCAACAATCTTCTTGATTGCACTTCGGAACATCTTTTATAAGAGGAATTAAGTGTTTTTTGAGCTCAGCTGAACACTTCATAATTTTGTATAAAGTGTTGGCTGAATATCGTTTTGAGAAACGAATAAAGAGATTTCATAACGAGAAGAAAATAAGAATTTTGAGCCTTGAGAATGGGATGACCGAGCTGATTGGGGTGGTTGGTGGCTGGTCTGTCTGGGCTGACCTGGAACTGCTGACAGGTTGGACAGCTTTGCGCGTAGTCAGCACATTCCTTGGTTGTGATTGGCCATGGTGACATTAGGGCCTTGTTTAACATCCCTTATTACTCTTAAAACTCTTAAAACCCTCAAAACCCTTTGGAATGGCGTTTGGTTGGAGAGGGGGAATTACGTGGGAAAGGAATTGCAATTCCATGGGAGATGAACTACTGAGAATAAAGTGGGAACTTAAATTCCAGTGTTTGGTTTACATGAAGAGAATTACTGGGAATTTCAATTCCAATGCTTGGTATACATGGGAATTGAAAGGGAATAAGTAGTATAAAGTCAAAAATGTTCATTGTTGTTGTTAGGCATTAATTTTAGGTTAAAAAAATGAAGGGGTAATTTTGACTTATCACTATCTTTTTTTCTTCCTAAAATCCCAGGAATTAAAATCTCAGGGGGACATGAGATTTTAATTCCATGAAAATGGGGAATTGCAATTCCTTTCAACCAAACAAGGGAATTTTGTGGCCTTTGGAATTAGGTGGGAATTAAGTGGTAAGGGAATTTAAATTCCCTTCAACCAAACGCCCTGTAAAACTCTCAAAAGCCCTCATAACCATCGTGTCTCATCCACTGCCTTTTGGGTTTCTCATATTCTGTTGTCTTTATTGATGATTTCTCTAAGTGAACTTGGGTCTTTTTAATGAAGAACCGTTTTGAATTATTGATCCATAAGGGAATTTTAGTTTTTGTATTCTGTGATATCCTTGGTTGAATTTAAGTGCGATAACAACATGATTTTTGAGCGAAACGCGCTTTCTTTCTCCTGGAACTTCTTCTTCCTTGAAACACTCTCCCCGGCCATTTTGATGGCTACTGCAAAGGAAAGAAACCAGCTTCGTTGGACAAGCATATGGAGTCCATCTTGTTTGTTGAAATGAATTATTCATATTACTTTGATTTTACTCTCTCAGTCCCGAAATGAATGTCCTATTTACTTTTTACACGCATTTTTGGGAATCAACAAAAGAGATACAAGTTTTCCAATTTTAACCTTGGTAAGAGGTGCTGCCCAATGAACTATTTACTTTTTTAGTTTTTACACGCATTAAGAATGAGATGAGGGGATGAGTTTGCATTTACTCCGTAAAAAAAATGCTGCAGTGATGCGATTGAAGAAGAAGAAGTACCGAATGGATGGGATTGACACATTTCTCTATAAAATTATAAAGTATTATTATATTATAATTTTTTTAATCCACAAGGTTAGTTTAGAAAAAAAAAAAAAAGTTAGTAGTGTTTATTTTAATAAAGTAGACAATATTTTGGAACATACTAAAAAAAAAAAAATAAGACAAGTAAAATGTGACGAAGAAAATAATATTTTTATTATTATTATTTGTCCCATTTTACCCTCTATTATATCATTTACTTTTCTTAAATAATCAAAGCTCACTGTTCTGTGCTTGTGTATTAGGCAATGGATAGAGCATAGAAGCATGAAGACGTCATAAAAAGCTAAAGGCAGTTAGGCCATGCTATGCACTCCACTAGCTGAGCTGTTGCCGTAAACTTGGAAGGAATTTGTGAGTTTTTATTGTAAAAAAAACAATGAGGATCAGTCATCAGACCTTGTTTGATAATTA
>NW_017617690.1:0-20809 GCF_001879475.1 Ipomoea nil | reverse complement strand
ATTGAAGAAGAAGAAGTACCGAATGGATGGGATTGACACATTTCTCTATAAAATTATAAAGTATTATTATATTATAATTTTTTAATCCACAAGGTTAGTTTAGAAAAAAAAAAAAGTTAGTAGTGTTTATTTTAATAAAGTAGACAATATTTTGGAACATACTAAAAAAAAAAAATAAGACAAGTAAAATGTGACGAAGAAAAATAATATTTTTATTATTATTATTTGTCCCATTTTACCCTCTATTATATCATTTACTTTTCTTAAATAATCAAAGCTCACTGTTCTGTGCTTGTGTATTAGGCAATGGATAGAGCATAGAAGCATGAAGACGTCATAAAAGCTAAAGGCAGTTAGGCCATGCTATGCACTCCACTAGCTGAGCTGTTGCCGTAAACTTGGAAGGAATTTGTGAGTTTTTATTGTAAAAAAACAATGAGGATCAGTCATCAGACCTTGTTTGATAATTACATTTATTCCAATTATTTTATAGCTTCTGGTAACATTTTAAGTAGTGCAACTCGTGTACAGGCGCGTCAAAAGACTCAAACATCCTATTCCTAGCAGAGGAATTCTTAGTATTGCCCTAAAAAGAAGCTGTCTAAATTTCAAAATGGCGTCGCCGGACTTGAACCGGAGACCTTCAGTGTGTTAGACTGACGTGATAACCAACTACACCACGACACCATTGTTGTTAACATTCTATATTATATTCATTCTATAATATTTTCAAACCAATAGTAATACACATCATTAAAGTAGTAGGCATGTTATCTTTGAAAATTTTTAGGGTTCAAAACTTCTGAAGTACCAACAATTGTTTGAATTGGCTAAGAGCAATCTAACTTGGTTTACCTCCATATAATCTTTTATCAATTAAGAGTGTTTGTGTTAGTTAATTATGAACAATTAATAAAAAAAAATATGATAATTTAATTTTAAATGTTACTTGTATACACTAAATGAAAGACCTGAAAAAAAAATTTTGATTTAACATACAACAAACACTTAGATATATGTTTATAGTTAACTTAAAACATTCAATGGAAGATTTGAATGAAGGTGTATGAAATTCAAAATTTTAATATACTCCTACTGCTGATATTAAGGCAAATATAGATAAATATTAAGCTTCTTTGATATCCTAGTTTAGGAGGGCAACACAAGCAATACAACACATACTATCATTACATATATCTATCTTATATATATATATATAGCTAAATACAGAGCAGCATTGCTTACAACGTTGTGGAATTGTCTGGTGCAGTATCTCCTCCAATGTTTCCACAAAGTTGAGGAAGACCCCAAGACAGATTCTCTAATGACCTCTCTTCATCAGACATAGACAAGTACTCCTTCCACACATCAAGCACTAGCCTAAGGTCATGAATCTTGTTTTCCAAACCAACACAGCAATTCGCGTGGACTGTGATAACGGCATCAACGTCGTCACTAAGGCTGGCAGAATCCACTATAGAACTTTGTGTCCAAGAACTTTATTTGCAGCCCAAGTGCGGTGCTGATGTAGGGGTGAAACTTTATTCTGTTAAGTACATCTTGGTCGTGGCTGCCTGGGAAGAAATCTTTTGCGTTGTACCAGAATTTATAGAACTGGATCGTGCGCCTGCTTGACTTTACGTAATTAAATCCTCCGTTGGGCAGGTTGTTCAGGTCCGATGAGTTGGAGTAGAAATGGTCACAGGCAATTTGGAACTCAGCATCTTTGTGGAAATGCAAAAATGGATTCCGAAGCACATTATATCAGCGTCCTACACGAGAGAGAAAAGCAATATGTTAAAACTTGAAATCAGAGTAGATGGTTAGCTAGTTAGTATGCGCTTCCTACAAATGATCATAGTCATAAGATCCTACTGATTACATGAAATATATCTATAGTTTCAAATCTCGAAAATTCCACTTCAAAAATACCCAACAAAAAAGAAGAACTGCTAGGTTGTGTTAAAACTATCCTAATATCGATTACATAACAGAAAAGTCTATTCAGGTGCATCCAAGTAAAGAGCATGATAAAATGACTTGGCATACCGTAAAAACAAAGTTGTATCCCTTCTCCAAAACCGTTCTAAGAAAATCAATCCTTGCCACATCATTTCCAAATACCGTGAACTCATAAATAAGCTTCACCAGTAAAATTCATGCCATTTGTATGAAGAGCATAGCAGTATGGGTGTACTTTCAAACAACGAGAATAGGCTTTTTGGTCTAGAGCCACCACAAGTAGGTGATTCAAAAAGATTGCGTGTTTGATTCCCAATTCCAAAGCTCTCTAGAAAGAGATCAAAAAACAGAGTTTGGAGATGTCCATGCTGCATTTAAAGTTGTAATGATAACAGTTCTATCACCAAAAGCTGTCTTTTTCAATAATTTCTCCAAGTCATTGCCTTCCCCTGCCTTGCATGCGCAAAAATAAGCCCATAATTAGACTGATAGAAGAGCAAGCATGCCACTATTGAACTTTCGTTAAGCTACTATAAAGGACTAATATACTTAAACTTTATTCAGAACACATTTCATTCTCACTTTTGGAAGTGTTTTACAATGGCAAGTTCATCTGTTCATGATGAATCTAATGTAAAAGTGGTAATACCAAACTCCTTTTGTAAAAGATTCCTATTTTAGATCAATTAATGAGCTAAAGAGTTGAACAATTCCAATTTTTCTTAAAGAGTATACACCATCAACGGGTAAAAGCGCTCATATATGTAATACAATCTGAAAAGGGGAAAATTCCATAGAAGTAAGGACCCCAGAGAAAATCCTAATGAAATGATCCTAGAAACTAAAGACAGTACTTAAAATGTTCATAATTCCAGGGCCGGTGAAACTTTTTGCTTTTCTAGTTGCTACCATAATAAAATGCCTCATCCATCAAAGTTTACCAGTTAGCCTTTGACACTAAAACAGTGAAGAATGGAAACCTCCACATGCTTTGCACTTCAAATGCATATCTAGAACACAATTACACAAGATCGTAATTCAAACAAATTCAAGTTCTGAGGCCAGGAATTTGTGGAAGTACACCTAGCAGGCTAGCATTCTGTATAAAACACAAAAATAGAAAGCTATAATTAAAGAAGGATACATTACTTACCATTGAGTATAGATCGCCGTGAGCCTCATTTGGCGAATATACATGACCAAGAGAACTTGGAGACAAATGTATATAGTATGACCAGTGATAAAGTACAAGAGTGGAAAGGCTAACAGCACAGAATATGAGCACAAGCAAAAGAACTTCATAAGGTAAGTGATGAAAATGGTGAGTCTTATGGTGGTGGTGGTGGTGAGTTTGGTACCCATCAGACTCACCCAAAGTCTCAAAAGCCTTTCTACCATAGCTTCCACTCCCCAAGTTCATCATCTCCAAACGCTGAATTTTGGGCATAACCCAGACCTCTCAGTAAGGCGCATTAACCAGTTTAAACTATATCATCATAAGAACATGACTGAGAGCAGGGGAGAGCACACCAGCGAATACTCAGCTCGGTTTCAGACGACAATGCTGGACCTCAGCTCCGTACCTGGAATTTTACACTCTAGCAAGCTCAGACTGAGCAGTTTAACGCCTATAAATTCTACCATGAGCAAAAAAATTCACCAAGAAGATCAAACTTCAGACCACACTAACACGTGGGAAGTTCAAACTAGTCGACAAGCATAGCAGTCCCCACTGGGCCATTTCGTCGAACAGTGGCATGCATAATTTCACACACAGAAAAAAAAACTCAACAGCCGAAAAAGTAGAAATCTACATAGAATACCGGAGAGAATAGGGGCAGAGCAAGAAGGAGAATCTCCGATCCAGTGTCGGTGGCGGTCGGCGAGGCGTTTCTTCTGCAGTTGATTACGGTTCACAGCACGAGAATGGCGCCTAAAAAGGACCGTTCCGGGCCTTTTGTCTTGGATACTTTGAATCCTTACATTGTGATTTGTGAAGGGGGGGAATCATCAATCCCAATCGTACTTTTAATCACCCGTACGTAAATCACGCTGTAAATGATTATGTTCTCGATTGTTCATATTTTTAGGCACCGTCCTCTTTTTGACTGAGGATTAATAAAGGGAAGTTTTATTTGCACCACCCTATTTACTATTTGCACCCACCTATTTAATAGGTCAAATAAATGGTGCAAATACCAAAGTAGGTGGTGCAAATAAATGTAGTCAAAGTAGGTGGTAACATTTATTATTTATTATTTTTTAACAATAAACATTAAAAAAAAAAATGATCGCCTTTTTTTTTTTTTAATTATTTGTGTAATTATTTTTAAAATTTTTATTTTCAATACATATGTTTTTAAATTTTATTTTCAATACTTGTTTTTTTGTTCAATATAATTTTTTTAACTTTCTATTTTCAATACTTGTTTTTGTTTATGGTTTAATTTTTAAATTCAAATAATGATTAATTTTGTTATTTTAATATTTTTTATAACTTAAATTTGTTGTATTCATTATTTTATTTTTTTATAGAGATATAATAAATAAAATTTGAATCGCTAAAAATTGTAAAATATATTTAACTTCACAATAAAAATAAAATAAAAAATAAATTCATTCAATTTCAATCTAATATAACATTTTCCGAGTACAATTAGAGCGTACATGCTCATTGTAACTTTCAATCCTATTCATATATGGAGTCATCCATGCATTTGCACAATCATATCTAAAATAAGCCCATTGTGGAGCAATTGTAGGCATTGGGTACCCTCCTGTCAATGTTACCTTGACATAATGGTTATTATTAACATAACCAAGGGTTATTGCTACATGCTCGTACCAAGGTGGTGGGCTAGATCGAAGTGGTAAATATGTTGTACTGCCGGCCATACTCAAAACATGTAGTATCACATTGTATCGGGAAGCAATTAGTACACCATCTCCGGCATAGTCATCCAGTGCTCAACTGGTGCACACCGATCTTGTGCAAAAAAATTCAACATGTTATAGGCATTATACCATCCTTGAGTTCCAACATATCGGTATATTCCATTGTGTGAGACTCTAGTTCTTCGATTAAATTGGATCGAATTTTGAACCATTCGTCCTCCTTAAAACCGAGACAGAGAGCTACGGCTCGAAATCCACAGTTTCCGTCAGATTTCACATCTTGCACTTGCATGATAAAAGGATGGAATATAACCGGAAGTTGAAGCATATATGGATGGTAAAAGTGTCTATCACCTGAAGTTGGTGCAGCTGAACAACTATTCCGAGCTTGTTCTTGAAATTGAATATTATTTGGCTCGGCTTTAGTTTTTCTGAGAGATAGAGTTCTTATGAGAGATTTGTTTTTTGAAGTGGGACGCCCACGAATTTATTTGCACGGGTGGCTCACGGATCGAAGTTGTAGATGGCGCGATCAACTCCCTCAACTTTCTCAATATGTTGAATTTACCGGTTCTTGATTGTTTCTTGAACTGATCCTTAAACATATGAAGCTCATGCTCAACACCAAAATCTTCATTGGTTAGAGAGATGGAAGATGATAAGTCGAGCTTCCTCCAAAAGATATCAATCGAATCAAGTGGGATAGGCTTACCACAGTTAAAATATGTTACCTGCTCGTGTGCACATGGAAGCCCGCAACTTGTTCGCAATCGACATCCACAATTTTCAAAAGTAATCCCGCCAGCCCGTGACCTCTCAAACTCATTAAAAATGAGATTCAGTGCATGAATAGACACAAATCCTCGCAATTCTTGAAAATGTGACGTGTTGAACCGATGTCGAATCAAAATTTTGCTTTGTTCAAGACTTGCTTTGATGGATGTGTCCTGTGACTGAATGACTCTGTCGATATAAACCAATGATGTCTCCAAATCTGACTGCGATGACTCCAAGTATTTTTTTAACTTGGCATGCTGACTCTCAACTCTGTTCGTGGTGTGATTTCCAAAATTGAGATATCGATCAGTCCAAACAGATACAAACATTTCTTTATACGGTTGCAGCCAATTATCATCAATATAACCAAAAACACCTGAAAATGTGAATAATTGAAGAAATAATTACAGTAGTTGAACAAATATGCCTTGTTAAAAAAAATATTAAAATATACATCGAATAATACCTGGAAAGTCAACCAAAACTGCTTGTATTTGAGCTAAATGGAACATATATGATTCATGAGTCTGAGACTCAACTAATGCGTTCCATGATTTGTAGAATAAATCCCAATGATGGTTTGAGGGGATCGATGCCCTGCACTTTCTCAAAATACTTCTATAGATGTGCCATCTACAAAGTAATCCTTTAGCATCCGGATACACATTTTTACATGCTTTCATCAATGCCAACTCTCGATCCGTGACGATAACACGCGGGTAATGCATCCCTCAATTGTGGCTTTGAGACAATTTAATGCCCAAGTATAATTGGACTCATTCTCTTTGTGCATGAAGGCGAACGCTATGCAAAATGTCATGTTGGTCGAAGTTACACCAACCATTTCGACGAGAGGCATCGAGTACCTATTTGTCTTATAGGTTGCATCTATCAACAGGACATGTGGAAATGCACGCCACTTCTCCATAGATTTAGGATGAACGAAGAATAAATCTTCTAACTCATCTGTTGCATTATTAGTTCGACTCTCATGCACATAACCATTGTTATGTAAAAAAGACATAACAACTTGCATTTGAGTTTTACCTGCATTATCCATCATCCGGAATTTTTGGCGTGCATTGTATATGGTTTTTGTGATGGAAACATTATCCGGATTTTGCATCTTCACCGACGTTAAAATATCTCGTGGTTTCACATGCATCGCTGACAAATTTTCCACCAATTCGACTTCATTTCCTGATAATCGCCTTGCATAAGGGTGACCTTCAAGGTGCAATGCAGGCTCATGATTATGGACTCCGCATATTACCCTAACCCTCCAGCAACCATCAACACGTATGTATTTCCCCTCCAATTGGAATGGACAATCAATTTTTCTTGTACCCGTGTTTTTAGATGAGATTTTTTTTTGCACGTAAGTACCACCACGGTCACACTGAAATATAACTGTAGGACTTTTATTCCGGGACCTTTTAATCACAATAACATAACCGAGATCCCGACCTCTACTTTGAACCCATTCAATTAAATCTTCGCGAGACATGAATGCCTAATAAAAAATTATTTGTATCAATAATAAAAATACCTAATTAATTAATTATAATCATAAGTATACGTACTAATTAATAATCATAATAATAATTACATGCATGTATACCAACAAATTAAAAAAAAACAAACAAACAAAAACAAAAACAGAAATTAAGTATACGTACTAATTAATAATAATAATAATAATAATAATAATAATAATAATAATAATATTAATAATTACATGCTTACAATAATAATAAGTATGCGTATGAATTTTGTTTACCGTTTCTGTAGACAATTCGCATGCAACCTCGAGATTTAGGTTCACTTGATCATCATCTTTAGTTCTATTGTCATCATAAATTTCGATTGCATTTTCGTCTAAACAAACAAACAAATAACAACTCTTAATATATAAAGACAAAATAATATATTCAATATTGATATATTAAAGCAATGAATTTCTAATCAAAAATAAATATACATATCTAAATTTCTAAATAATATATAAAAGCAATGAATATATAAATAATACGTAATATTCAATTTACTAAGTTCACACACACACACATATATATCTATATATATATATATATATATGAAATTAATGAACATATATGAAAGCAATGAACTTAAATTTCTAAATAATATATGAAAGCAATGAACTTAAATTTTTAAATAATATATAAAAGCAATGAAACAAATATACATAAGTTCAATTGTAACATTTCAGTAACAATTCAAATAAAAAAAAATTAAAATACCTCGTAATGTTGTTGATTTTGATTTGGACCATTGTAACTAAGAAATTGGCTTTGATTTTGATCGTTGTAGCTAAACAAATTATCTATCCAACCGTCCATCACACACACACGAATTTTGATTTTGATTTTGATTGTATGACATGTACATCACACACACACACCACATATATATAGAGCCATTTAAGTCTTTTGGATTCCTTGCCATTCATTCTACACGTAATTTCATTTCACTAACAACAATATTAACTAAAAAATATGAATTGAAATTGTAAATTTACAAAATATATGTATTAAAATTATCAAGTTCAAAAAACTATCTATTGAAATCATAAATTTAAAATAAACATATATCGAAAACAAAAAAAATCAGAAAAAAAAAAAATGGGTTTTTTTTTTTTTTTTTTTTTTTTTTTTTTTTTACATTTTGATCATAATTGTAAATTTAATAGGGTGGTGCAAATAGCATTTTGACCACCATTAGGCTATTTGTTCAAAGTGGTCAATAATAGGTAAGACACATGAAGGATAAAGAGGAACAAAAAAAAAAAATGGCCAAGGAGCAGCCCTCGTGGCGAGCTGAACAGGTCCACACAATAGCTGCTCCTGCTTTTTTTTTTTTTTTTTTCTGCCTCCTTGCCTTCCTGGTCCATTTTTTTGTTTTTCGATATATGTTTATTTTAAATTTATGATTTCAATAGATAGTTTTTTGAACTTGATAATATTAATACATATATTTTGTAAATTTACAATTTCAATTCATATTTTTTATTAATATTGTTGTTAGTGAAATGAAATTACGTGTAGAATGAATGGCAAGGAATCCAAAAGACTTAAATGGCTCTATATATATGTGGTGTGTGTGTGTGATGTACATGTCATACAATCAAAATCAAAATCAAAATTCGTGTGTGTGTGATGGACGGTTGGATAGATAATTTTGTTTAGCTACAACGATCAAAATCAAAGCCAATTTCTTAGTTACAATGGTCCAAATCAAAATCAACAACATTACGAGGTATTTTAATTTTTTTTTTTATTTGAATTGTTACTGAAATGTTACAATTGAACTTATGTATATTTGTTCATTGCTTTTATATATTATTTAAAAATTTAAGTTCATTGCTTTCATATATTATTTAGAAATTTAAGTTCATTGCTTTCATATATGTTCATTAATTTCATATATATATATATATATATATAGATATATATGTGTGTGTGTGTGAACTTAGTAAATTGAATATTACGTATTATTTATATATTCATTGCTTTTATATATTTATTTAGAAATTTAGATATGTATATTTATTTTGATTAGAAATTCATTGCTTTAATATATCAATATTGAATATATTATTTTGTCTTTATATATTAAGAGTTGTTATTTGTTTGTTTGTTTAGGACGAAAATGCAATCGAAATTTATGATGACAATAGAACTAAAGATGATGATCAAGTGAACTAAATCTCGAGGTTGCATGCGAATTGTCTACAGAAACGGTAAACAAAATTCATACGCATACTTATTATTATTGTAAGCATGTAATTATTAATATTATTATTATTATTATTATTATTATTATTATTATTATTATTAATTAGTACGTATACTTAATTTCTGTTTTTGTTTTTTTGTTTGTTTTTTTTTAATTTGTTGGTATACATGCATGTAATTATTATTATGATTATTAATTAGTACGTATACTTATGATTATAATTAATTAATTAGATATTTTTATTATTGATACAAATAATTTTTTTATTAGGCATTCATGTCTCGCGAAGATTTAATTGAATGGGTTCAAAGTAGAGTCGGGATCTCGGTTATGTTATTGTGATTAAAAGGTCCCGGAATAAAAGTCCTACAGTTATATTTCAGTGTGACCGTGGTGGTACTTACGTGCCAAAAAAAATCTCATCTAAAAACACGGGTACAGAAAAATTGATTGTCCATTCCAATTGGAGGGGAAATACATACGTGTTGATGGTTGCTGGAGGGTTAGGGTAATATGCGGAGTCCATAATCATGATCCTGCATTGCACCTTGAAGGTCACCTTATGCAAGGCGATTATCAGGAAATGAAGTCGAATTGGGGAAAATTTGTCAGCGATGCATGTGAAACCACGAGATATTTTAACGTCGGTGAAGATGCAAAATCCGGATAATGTTTCCATCACAAAAACCATATACAATGCACGCCAAAAAATTCCGGATGATGGATAATGCAGGTAAAACTCAAATGCAAGTTGTTATGTCTTTTTTACATAACAATGGTTATGTGCATGAGAGTCGAACTAATAATGCAACAGATGAGTTAGAAGATTTATTCTTCGTTCATCCTAAATCTATGGAGAAGTGGCGTGCATTTCCACATGTCCTGTTGATAGATGCAACCTATAAGACAAATAGGTACTCGATGCCTCTCGTCGAAATGGTTGGTGTAACTTCGACCAACATGACATTTTGCATAGCGTTCGCCTTCATGCACAAAGAGAATGAGTCCAATTATACTTGGGCATTAAATTGTCTCAAAGCCACAATTGAGGGATGCATTACCCCGCGTGTTATCGTCACGGATCGAGAGTTGGCATTGATGAAAGCATGTAAAAATGTGTATCCGGATGCTAAAGGATTACTTTGTAGATGGCACATCTATAGAAGTATTTTGAGAAGTGCAGGGCATCGATCCCTCAAACCATCATTGGGATTTATTCTACAAATCATGGAACGCATTAGTTGAGTCTCAGACTCATGAATCATATATGTTCCATTTAGCTCAAATACAAGCAGTTTTGGTTGACTTTCCAGGTATTATTCGATGTATATTTTAATATTTTTTTTTAACAAGGCATATTTGTTCAACTACTGTAATTATTTCTTCAATTATTCACATTTTCAGGTGTTTTTGGTTATATTGATGATAATTGGCTGCAACCCTATAAAGAAATGTTTGTATCTGTTTGGACTGATCGATATCTCAATTTTGGAAATCACACACGAACAGAGTTGAGAGTCAGCATGCCAAGTTAAAAAAATACTTGGAGTCATCGCAGTCAGATTTGGAGACATCATTGGTTTATATCGACAGAGTCATTCAGTCACAGGACACATCCATCAAAGCAAGTCTTGAACAAAGCAAAATTTTGATTCGACATCGGTTCAACACGTCACATTTTCAAGAATTGCGAGGATTTGTGTCTATTCATGCACTGAATCTCATTTTTAATGAGTTTGAGAGGTCACGGGCTGGCGGGATTACTTTTGAAAATTGTGGATGTCGATTGCGAACAAGTTGCGGGCTTCCATGTGCACACGAGCAGGTAACATATTTTAACTGTGGTAAGCCTATCCCACTTGATTCGATTGATATCTTTTGGAGGAAGCTCGACTTATCATCTTCCATCTCTCTAACCAATGAAGATTTTTTGTGTTGAGCATGAGCTTCATATGTTTAAGGATCAGTTCAAGAAACAATCAAGAACCGGTAAATTCAACATATTGAGAAAGTTGAGGGAGTTGATCGCGCCATCTACAACTTCGATCCGTGAGCCACCCGTGCAAATAAATGTTCGTGGGCGTCCCACTTCAAAAAACAAATCTCTCATAAGAACTCTATCTCTCAGAAAAACTAAAGCCGAGCCAAATAATATTCAATTTCAAGAACAAGCTCGGAATAGTTGTTCAGCTGCACCAACTTCAGGTGATAGACACTTTTACCATCCATATATGCTTCAACTTCCGTTATATTCCATCCTTTTATCATGCAAGTGCAAGATGTGAAATCTGACGGAAACTGTGGATTTCGAGCCGTAGCTCTCTGTCTCGGTTTTAAGGAGGACGAATGGTTCAAAATTCGATCCAATTTAATCGAAGAACTAGAGTCTCACACAATGGAATATACCGATATGTGTGGAACTCAAGGATGGTATAATGCCTATAACATGTTGAATTTTTTTGCACAAGATCGGTGTGCACCAGTTGAGCACTGGATGACTATGCCGGAGATGGGTGTACTAATTGCTTCCCGATACAATGTGATACTACATGTTTTGAGTATGGCCGGCAGTACAACATATTTACCACTTCGATCTAGCCCACCACCTTGGTACGAGCATGTAGCAATAACCCTTGGTTATGTTAATAATAACCATTATGTCAAGGTAACATTGACAGGAGGGTACCCAATGCCTACAATTGCTCCACAATGGGCTTATTTTAGATATGATTGTGCAAATGCATGGATGACTCCATATATGAATAGGATTGAAAGTTACAATGAGCATGTACGCTCTAATTGTACTCGGGAAAATGTTATATTAGATTGAAATTGAATGAATTTATTTTTTTTATTTTATTTTTATTGTGAAGTTAATATATTTTTACAATTTTTAGCGATTCAAATTTTATTTATTATATCTCTATAAAAAAAAGATAAAATAATGAATACAACAAATTTAAGTTATAAAAAATATTAAAATAACAAAATTAATCATTATTTTGAATTTAAAAATTAAACCATAAACAAAAACAAGTATTGAAAATAGAAAGTTAAAAAAATTATATTGAACAAAAAAACAAGTATTGAAAATAAATTTAAAAACATATGTATTGAAAATAAAATTTTAAAAATAATTACACAAATAATTTAAAAAAAAAAAAAGGCGATCATTTTTTTTTTAATGTTTATTGTTAAAAAAATAATAAATAATAAATGTTACCACCTACTTTGACTACATTTATTTGCACCACCTACTTTGGTATTTGCACCATTTATTTGACCTATTAAATAGGTGGGTGCAAATAGTAAATAGGGTGGTGCAAATAAAACTTCCCTTTATTAATCCTCAGTCAAAAAGAGGACGGTGCCTAAAAATATGAACAATCGAGAACATAATCATTTACAGCGTGATTTACGTACGGGTGATTAAAAGTACGATTGGATTGATGATTCCCCCCCTTCACAAATCACAATGTAAGGATTCAAAGTATCCAAGACAAAAGGCCCCGGAACGGTCCTTTTTAGGCGCCATTCTCGTGCTGTGAACCGTAATCAACTGCAGAAGAAACGCCTCGCGACCGCACCGACACTGGATCGGAGATTCTCCTTCTTGCTCTGCCCCTATTCTCTCCGGTATTCTATGTAGATTTCTACTTTTTCGGCTGTTGAGTTTTTTTTTCTGTGTGTGAAATTATGCATGCCACCTGTTCGACGAAATGGCCCAGTGGGACTGCTATGCTGTCGACTAGTTTGAACTTCCCACGTGTTAGTGTGGTCTGAAGTTTGATCTTCTTGGTGAATTTTTTTGCTCATGTAGAATTTATAGGCGTTAACTGCTCAGTCTGAGCTTGCTAGAGTGTAAAATTCCAGGTACGGAGCTGAGGTCCAGCATTGTCGTCTGAAACCGAGCTGAGTATTCGGCTGGTGTGCTCTCCCCTGCTCTCTTCAGTCATGTTCTTATGATGATATAGTTTAAACTGGTTAATGCGCCTTACTGAGAGGTCTGGGTTATGCCCAAAATTCAGCGTTTGGAGATGATGAACTTGGGGAGTGGAAGCTATGGTAGAAAGGCTTTTGAGACTTTGGGTGAGTCTGATGGGTACCAAACTCACCACCACCACCACCATAAGACTCACCATTTTCATCACTTACCTTATGAAGTTCTTTTGCTTGTGCTCATATTCTGTGCTGTTAGCCTTTCCACTCTTGTACTTTATCACTGGTCATACTATATACATTTGTCTCCAAGTTCTCTTGGTCATGTATATTCGCCAAATGAGGCTCACGGCGATCTATACTCAATGGTAAGTAATGTATCCTTCTTTAATTATAGCTTTCTATTTTGTGGTTTATACAGAATGCTAGCCTGCTAGGTGTACTTCCACAAATTCCTGGCCTCAGAACTTGAATTTGTTTGAATTACGATCTTGTGTAATTGTGTTCTAGATATGCATTTGAAGTGCAAAGCATGTGGAGGTTTCCATTCTTCACTGTTTTAGTGTCAAAGGCTAACTGGTAAACTTTGATGGATGAGGCATTTTATTATGGTAGCAACTAGAAAAGCAAAAAGTTTCACCGGCCCTGGAATTATGAACATTTTAAGTACTGTCTTTAGTTTCTAGGATCATTTCATTAGGATTTCTCTGGGGTCCTTACTTCTATGGAATTTTCCCCCTTTTCAGATTGTATTACATATATGAGCGCTTTTACCCGTTGATGGTGTATACTCTTTAAGAAAAATTGGAATTGTTCAACTCTTTAGCTCATTAATTGATCTAAAATAGGAATCTTTTACAAAAGGAGTTTGGTATTACCACTTTTACATTAGATTCATCATGAACAGATGAACTTGCCATTGTAAAACACTTCCAAAAGTGAGAATGAAATGTGTTCTGAATAAAGTTTAAGTATATTAGTCCTTTATAGTAGCTTAACGAAAGTTCAATAGTGGCATGCTTGCTCTTCTATCAGTCTAATTATGGGCCTTATTTTTGCGCATGCAAGCAGGGGAAGGCAATGACTTGGAGAAATTATTGAAAAAGACAGCTTTTGGTGATAGAACTGTTATCATTACAACTTTAAATGCAGCATGGACATCTCCAAACTCTGTTTTTGATCTCTTTCTAGAGAGCTTTGGAATTGGGAATCAAACACGCAATCTTTTGAATCACCTACTTGTGGTGGCTCTAGACCAAAAAGCCTATTCTCGTTGTTTGGAAGTACACCCATACTGCTATGCTCTTCATACAAATGGCATGAATTTTACTGGTGAAGCTTATTTTATGAGTTCACGGTATTTGGAAATGATGTGGGCAAGGATTGATTTTCTTAGAACGGTTTTGGAGAAGGGATACAACTTTGTTTTTACGGTATGCCAAGTCATTTTATCATGCCTCTTTACTTGGATGCACCTGAATAGACTTTTCTGTTATGTAATCGATATTAGGATAGTTTTAACACAACCTAGCAGTTCTTCTTTTTTTGTTGGGTATTTTTGAAGTGGAATTTTCGAGATTTGAAACTATAGATATATTTCATGTAATCAGTAGGATCTTATGACTATGATCATTTGTAGGAAGCGCATACTAACTAGCTAACCATCTACTCTGATTTCAAGTTTTAACATATTGCTTTTCTCCTCTCGTGTAGGACGCTGATATAATGTGGCTTCGGAATCCATTTTTGCATTTCCACAAAGATGCTGAGTTCCAAATTGCCTGTGACCATTTCTACTCCAACTCATCGGACCTGAACAACCTGCCCAACGGAGGATTTAATTACGTAAAGTCAAGCAGGCGCACGATCCAGTTCTATAAATTCTGGTACAACGCAAAAGATTTCTTCCCAGGCAGCCACGACCAAGATGTACTTAACAGAATAAAGTTTCACCCCTACATCAGCACCGCACTTGGGCTGCAAATAAAGTTCTTGGACACAAAGTTCTATAGTGGATTCTGCCAGCTTAGTGACGACGTTGATGCCGTTATCACAGTCCACGCGAATTGCTGTGTTGGTTTGGAAAACAAGATTCATGACCTTAGGCTAGTGCTTGATGTGTGGAAGGAGTACTTGTCTATGTCTGATGAAGAGAGGTCATTAGAGAATCTGTCTTGGGGTCTTCCTCAACTTTGTGGAAACATTGGAGGAGATACTGCACCAGACAATTCCACAACGTTGTAAGCAATGCTGCTCTGTATTTAGCTATATATATATATAAAGATAGATATATGTAATGATAGTATGTGTTGTATTGCTTGTGTTGGCCCCTCCTAAACTAGGATATCAAAGAAGCTTAATATTTATCTATATTTGCCTTAATATGCAGCAGTAGGAGTATATTAAAATTTTGAATTTCATACACCTTCATTCAAATCTTCCATTGAATGTTTTAAGTTAACTATAAACATATATCTAAGTGTTTGTTGTATGTTAAATCAAAATTTTTTTTTCAGGTCTTTCATTTAGTGTATTAAAAACATTTAAAATTAAATTATCATATTTTTTTTTTTTAATTGTTCATAATTAACTAACACAAACACTCTTAATTGATAAAAGATTATATGGAGGTAAACCAAGTTAGATTGCTCTTAGCCAATTCAAACAATTGTTGGTACTTCAGAAGTTTTGAACCCTAAAAATTTTCAAAGATAACATGCCTACTACTTTAATGATGTGTATTACTATTGGTTTGAAAATTATTATAGAATGAATATAATATACGAAGAATGTTAACAACAATGGTGTGGTGTGTAGTTGGTTATCACGTCAGTCTAACACACTGAAGGTCTCGGTTCAAGTCCGGGCGACGCCATTTTGAAATTTAGACAGCTTTTTTTAGGGCAATACTAAGAATTCCTCTGCTAGGAATAGGATGTTTGAGTCTTTGACGCGCCTGTACACGAGTTGCACTTAAAATGTTACCAGAAGCTATAAAATAATTGGAATAAATGTAATTATCAAACAAGGTCTGATGACTGATCCTCATTGTTTTTTTTACAATAAAAACTCACAAATTCCTTCCAAGTTTACGGCAACAGCTCAGCTAGTGGAGTGCATAGCATGGCCTAACTGCCTTTAGCTTTTTATGACGTCTTCATGCTTCTATGCTCTATCCATTGCCTAATACACAAGCACAGAACAGTGAGCTTTGATTATTTAAGAAAAGTAAATGATATAATAGAGGGTAAAATGGACAAATAATAATAATAAAAATATTATTTTCTTCGTCACATTTTACTTGTCTTATTTTTTTTTTTTTAGTATGTTCCAAAATATTGTCTACTTTATTAAAATAAACACTACTAACTTTTTTTTTTTTTCTAAACTAACCTTGTGGATTAAAAAATTATAATATAATAATACTTTATAATTTATAGAGAGAAATGTGTCAATCCATCCATTCGGTACTTCTTCTTCTTCAATCGCATCACTGCAGCATTTTTTTTACGGAGTAAATGCAAACTCATCCCTCATCTCATTCTTAATGCGTGTAAAACTAAAAAGTAAATAGTTCATTGGGCAGCACCTCTTACCCAAGGTTAAAATTGGAAAACTTGTATCTCTTTTGTTGATTCCCAAAAATGCGTGTAAAAAGTAAATAGGACATTCATTTCGGGACTGAGAGAGTAAAATCAAAGTAATATGAATAATTCATTTCAACAAACAAGATGGACTCCATATGCTTGTCCAACGAAGGCTGGTTTCTTTCCTTTGCAGTAGCCATCAAAATGGCCGGGAGAGTGTTTCAAGGAAGAAGAAGTTCCAGGAGAAAGAAAGCGCGTTTCGCTCAAAAATCATGTTGTTATCGCACTTAAATTCAACCAAGGATATCACAGAATACAAAAACTAAAATTCCCTTATGGATCAATAATTCAAAACGGTTCTTCATTAAAAAGACCCAAGTTCACTTAGAGAAATCATCAATAAAGACAACAGAATATGAGAAACCCAAAAGGCAGTGGATGAGACACGATGGTTATGGCTTTTGAGAGTTTTACAGGGCGTTTGGTTGAAGGGAATTTAAATTCCCTTACCACTTAATTCCCACCTAATTCCAAAGGCCACAAAATTCCCTTGTTTGGTTGAAAGGAATTGCAATTCCCCCATTTTCATGGAATTAAAATCTCATGTCCCCCTGAGATTTTAATTCCTGGGATTTTAGGAAGAAAAAAAGATAGTGATAAGTCAAAATTACCCCTTCATTTTTTAACCTAAAATTAATGCCTAACAACAACAATGAACATTTTTGACTTTATACTACTTATTCCCTTTCAATTCCCATGTATACCAAGCATTGGAATTGAAATTCCAGTAATTCTCTTCATGTAAACCAAACACTGGAATTTAAGTTCCCACTTTATTCTCAGTAGTTCATCTCCCATGGAATTGCAATTCCTTTCCCACGTAATTCCCCTCTCCAACCAAACGCCATCCAAAGGGTTTTGAGGTTTTAAGAGTTTTAAGAGTAATAAGGGATGTTAAACAAGGCCCTAATGTCACCATGGCCAATCACAACCAAGGAATGTGCTGACTACGCGCAAAGCTGTCCAACCTGTCAGCAGTTCCAGGTCAGCCCAGACAGACCAGCCACCAACCACCCCAATCAGCTCGGTCATCCCATTCTCAAGCTCAAAATTCTTATTTTCTTCTCGTTATGAAATCTCTTTATTCGTTTCTCAAAACGATATTCAGCCAACACTTTATACAAAATTATGAAGTGTTCAGCTGAGCTCAAAAAACACTTAATTCCTCTTATAAAAGATGTTTCCCGAAGTGCAATCAAGAAGATTGTTGAATGCGGTTGTAGAAAGAGCATGAATCCTTAAAGGCTAAGAATCATCAATAATTAGCCAATAACTCTTGTTTGCTAAAAGAGCTCGACTACCTCAAGAGTTCTATTTCTTCTTTTAGCAACTTCATTTTGTTGTGGCTTTCTTGCAACTTATAATTGATGTGAGATTCTTTGTGAATTGCAATAGGATTGTTAGTATAGTTTCATCTGAAGCCATTACTCAACTTTCCATGACTCTCTTT
The DNA here is from genome assembly GCF_001879475.1 of Ipomoea nil. Classification (NCBI taxonomy): domain Eukaryota; kingdom Viridiplantae; phylum Streptophyta; class Magnoliopsida; order Solanales; family Convolvulaceae; genus Ipomoea; species Ipomoea nil. The sequence continues at coordinate 2,383 of NW_017617690.1, read as the reverse complement.
TTCCCCGCCCTTAGAGTCACTGCAGAGGTAAATCGAGAGTCGTGATATTAGCCCACCGGTCATATCTTAGTCTTCATGTGCGCACAAGAGATCCAATCTAACTTTTGTTATATCTTATTTTTATTCCACCATTTTTACATTTATATTTATATATATACATACATGATCAGATGAGAACGTTTAACCGAAAGTGATTGAATCCCTCGTAAAATAGATGGGCACAGTGGAGAAAAAATAGAACTTTCTTGGTGGTCAAGCTGATGAAACTAATGAAAGAATGGATCCTAGAAGTTGTTGAATAGAAGTTGGATGTCGTGCATGCGAGCCAACTAATCCTAGCGGTGCGAAAGGAGTTTTTTGCTAGTTGCAAGCCGATTCAGAATGGGATCGAGAAGTAACTTCCTGACGGGTAAAGTTGAGGTACTCGAATGCAACAACTCGAGAAAGACAGAATAGGTCCTCGACACAGAAGTGAAACCGGAAGATAATGGAACCTCGGATCCACGCTAAACTCCAAGTGACGTTGAAATTGATTAGTCTCAAGCAATTGTAACACAGGCTTTGAACTCTTCGGAACCATTACTCTTCGTGACCATTCAGATTGTCCTCTATTCGAAGATGATAAATAAAACTATTTAAATAACATTAAATACAAAGACATTTTGGTCTATTCATTTCTAAGTGTTAAGTCATTTTCCTTTTCTTTTTTTTAATCCTAGATGTATATACATGGATAAATCTTAGATTAATTTTCCGCGAAATACTTTGCAATTGAGCATAGATGTTGGCATGCGAAATTTCTTTTGAGAATAAATTTGATTACAATAAACACCTTGGGAAAAATCTTATCTTGAGGAAATCAATGATACTCTTGATTCTCTTCTAATTGGCCTTTGAGGGCTTTTAGGGCTTTGAGAGTATATTAACCAAGTAAGCTACTTTACCGTTCATTAAAATGGCACACCTTAAGTACATAAATCACGCACCTTAAAAACACAAACAAAGCATCTTAAGAATACAAACCACGCGTACCTAAAGCTTTAAACCGACGCATCTTAAGTACACAACCATGCACCATAAGAACACAAACCACGCACCTAAGGTTTTAAAGTGACGCACCTTAAGTTTCAACAACTCACACACCTTAAGCATACAAATCACGCTCCTTAAGAAGAAAAATAATGCACCTTAAGAAGAAAAACCACGCACCTTAAATTTCAACAACTATTCACCTTAAAACACACAAACCACACATCTTAAGCACAAAAATCACACACCTTAAATTTGACCTAGATGCAAAAATTATTAAATTGTCACTGCATTTTTTTTTAAATTTTAGTAATCTTATACGTTGATTTAAGCAAGATCAATGGCTCAAATTTAACCGCACAACCGCACAGGAATTTATATATATATATATATATATATATATATATATATATATATATATATATATATATATATATATATATATATATATATATATAACCTCCATTATCTTTTTCAACTAATTTTGCCATACACATGCATCCATCATATATTTTCTTATCTTCTACAATGGCAATAATATATAGATATTATATATTAGAGTACTATATAAGTAATTTCTTAAAGGGATGAAATTGTAGAAGCAATAATTGTAGTAATATTAAAGGGGGTGTATTCAATCATGACTTTTGTAGAGTTTTAAAGACTTTTAAAATGATAGATATTAATAAACTTTGATTGACTTTCATAGAGTCGTTCAAAACTTTTTTTAAAACTTTATAAGACTCTATAAAAGTCTATATAAAAAACATTCATAGACTTTTATCAACTTTTTATATTAAAAAGTCTACAAAAGTCATTGAAATTCTAAATTGAATACATCCTTACAATTTTCAATAATTTTGATTCTTTATCATTTATAATTTTCTTACAAAACATTTATAATATATCATAAAATTCTTCTTATTATATAGTTCTTCACTCACAACAACATTCTCAACATTATTTTTTTATCGATAGTATGCTGAGACTTATATGCTAATTACTTATATATATCATCAATAAACATCAACAAAAAAAAAAAAAAAAAAAAAAAAAACTATTTCATTATAAATTTATTACAATATTGAACAATAAAATTATAATAAAAGAATTGATCAAATAAAATATTTAAAAATATAATTACAAGTTCCATAAAAAAAAAAAATTAAAATCTAATATTATAATATATATATATATATATATATATATATATATATATATATATATATATATATATTATATCATATTGTTAGGCATCACGCAAAGAACTATTATTTGCAATAGCAATTTGAGACTGCGAACAACAAGGTGCTACTGTTTGCAACCCAAATTGTTGTTGCGAACAGTAGTTCAT
>NW_017617689.1:7500-10000 GCF_001879475.1 Ipomoea nil | reverse complement strand
CCCCCGTACCGCAACTTTCCGCAACCTCGGCCACCCCGTTTCGCAACTTTCCGCAACCTCGGCACACCCGTACCGCAACTTTCCGCAACCTCGGCACCCCCGTACCGCAACTTTCCGCAACCTCGGCACACCCGTACCGCAACTTTCCGCAACCTCGGCGCCCTCGTACCGCATAAGTCCGCAACCTCGGCACACCCGTACCGCAACTTTCCGCAACCTCGGCACACCCGTACCGCAACTTTCCGCAACCTCGGCACCCCCGTACCGCAACTTTCCGCAACCTCGGCACCCCCGTACCGCAACTTTCCGCAACCTCGGCACCCCCGTACCGCAACTTTCCGCAACCTCGGCACACCCGTACCGCAACTTTCCGCAACCTCGGCCACCCCGTTCCGCAACTTTCCGCAACCTCGGCACCCCCGTACCGCATAAGTCCGCAACTTGGGCACCCTCGTACCGCAACTTTCCGCAACTTGGGCACCCTCGTACCGCAACTTTCCGCAACTTGGGCACCCTCGTACCGCAACTTTCCGCAACTTGGGCACCCTCGTACCGCATAATTCCGCAACCTCGGCACCCCCGTTCCGCATAAGTCCGCAACTTGGGCACCCTCGTACCGCATAATTCCGCAACCTCGTTTCCCCGTTCCGCATAAGTCCGCAACTTGGGCACCCTCGTACCGCAACTTTCCGCAACTTGGGCACTCTCGTACCGCAACTTTCCGCAACTTGGGCACTCTCGTACCGCAACTTGGGCACCCTCGTACCGCATAATGCCGCAACCTCGGCACCCTCGTTCCGCATAAGTCCGCAACTTGGGCACCCTCGTACCGCATAAGTCCGCAACCTCGGCACCCTCGTTCCGCATAAGTCCGCAACTTGGGCACCCTCGTACCGCATAAGTCCGCAACCTCGGCACCCTCGTACCGCATAATTCCGCAACTAAAGCACCCTCGTACCGCATAAGTCCGCAACCTCGGCACCCTCGTACCGCATAATTCCGCAACTTGGGCACCCTCGTACCGCATAAGTCCGCAACCTCGGCACCCTCGTACCGCATAATTCCGTAACCTCGGCACCCTCGTTCCGCATAAGTCCGCAACTTGGGCACCCTCGTTCCGCACAAGTCCGCAACTTGGGCACCCTCGTACCGCATAATGCCGCAACCTCGGCACCCTCGTTCCGCATAAGTCCGCAACTTGGGCACCCTCGTACCGCATAAGTCCGCAACCTCGGCACCCTCGTACCGCATAATTCCGCAACTTGGGCACCCTCGTACCGCATAAGTCCGCAACCTCGGCACCCTCGTACCGCATAATTCCGCAACTTGGGCACCCTCGTACCGCATAAGTCCGCAACCTCGGCACCCTCGTACCGCATAATTCCGCAACTTGGGCACCCTCGTACCGCATAAGTCCGCAACCTCGGCACCCTCGTACCGCATAATTCCGTAACCTCGGCACCCTCGTTCCGCATAAGTCCGCAACTTGGGCACCCTCGTTCCGCACAAGTCCGCAACTTGGGTACACTCGTACCGCATAATTCCGCAACCTCGGCACCCTTGTTCCGCATAAGTCCGCAACTTAGGCACCCTCGTACCGCATGAGTCCGCAACTTAGGCACCCTCGTACCGCATGAGTCCGCAACTTAGGCACCCTCGTACCGCATGAGTCCGCAACTTAGGCACCCTCGTACCGCATGAGTCCGCAACTTAGGCACCCTCGTACCGCATGAGTCCGCAACTTAGGCACCCTCGTACCGCATGAGTCCGCAACTTAGGCACCCTCGTACCGCATGAGTCCGCAACTTAGGCACCCTCGTACCTCATCAGTCCGCAACTTGGGCACACTCGTTCCGCATGAGTCCGCAACTTAGGCACACTCGTTCCGCATATGCCCGCAACGTAGGCACACTCGTTCCGCATATGCCCGCAACGTAGGCACACCCGTTCCGCATAAGGCCGCAACTTCGGCACACTCGTTCCGCATAAGTCCGCAACTTAGGCACCCTTGTTCCGCACAAGTCCGCAACTTCGGCACACTCGTTCCGCAACTGTCCGCAAGTTAGGCACCCTTGCTCCGCATGAGTCCGCAACTGTCCGCAACTTAGGCACCCTCGTTGCGCAACTTAGGCACACTCGTTCCGCAACTGTCCGCAAGTTAGGCACCCTTGCTCCGCATAAGTCCGCAACTGTCCGCAACTTAGGCACCCTCGTTGCGCAACTTAGGCACCATCGTCCTGCATGAGTCCTCAACTTAGGCACACTCGTTCCGCATATGCCCGCAACGTAGGCACCATCGTTCCGCATAAGTCCGCAACATAGGCACGCTAGTTCCGCACAAGTCCGGCACTTAGGCACGCTCGTTCCGCACAAGTCCGCTACTTAGGCACACTCGTTCCGCATGAGTCCGCAACTTAGGCACACTCGTTCCGCATGAGTCCGCAACTTAGGCACACTCGTTCCGCATATGCCCGCAACGTAGGCACACTCGTTCCGCATA
>NW_017617688.1:0-2238 GCF_001879475.1 Ipomoea nil | reverse complement strand
TGCCTTGTTGTTTCGCTCGCTTGCTCGTTGGTGTTTGGCGTTCGTCGTTCGTTCTTGGTTGTTGTCTCGCCGTTGGTGGTTGTGTTGCGGTCGCGTTCTTGCTGCTCCCTCTCTCCGTTTGTTCCCCTCTTGCCCTCCTTGCCTTTGCCCTGCCTTCTTCCTTCTTCTTTGCTTTGGCCCCTTGTGCGTTCTTTTGGCGTTTTGCCCCCCGCGTTTTCTTGCCCTTCTTGTCCCCTTCGTTTCCTTTCCCCCGTTTGCTTTCCTTCGTCGTCCCCCCGCTTCGGGGCCGCCGCTTCTTTCCGGGGGCGGCTGTGCCCCCCCCCCCTCCCCCTCCCTCCTGGCTTCCTTGCGTCCTTCCTCCTCTTTCTTTGCGGCCTTCCTTCCTCCCCTCCTGCTTTTTCCTCCTCCCGGCCTCGTCTTTGCCTCGTCCCCCTTTCCGTTGTGTTGTCCCTTGTGCTTTGCGGGCGTTCCCTTGTTCCTTCCCCTTTCTCCCGGTTCGTCCGGGTCTTCTTGTTTTCCCCCGCGTTCGTCTTGTCCCCTCCCCTCGCCGCCTTCTTCCTTTCCTTCCCCCCTTCTTCGCCCTTCGCTCTCCCTTCTCTCTCGCCCCGCCGTGTCGCTTCTTCTCCCCGCCCCGTTGCGCCCCTTGTCCCGCTTTCCCGTTTTGCTTCCCCGCTTCCCCCTTTCCCCTCTTTGGGCCTCTCGGCGGGTCCGCTCTCCGTTTCTCTTGTCTTTTTGGTTCCCTCTTCGTTGTCTTTTTCTTCCGGTCGGCTCTTTCTGCTCTTTTGGTTTGCTCTTGCCGTGGGTTTGGCCCGTCCGCCTTGTGGGGCGCTTGTTGTGGTGTTCCGTGCCGTCTTTTGGTCTCCCCGCGGTCCCCCTGCTCTCCCCCCTCTTTTGCTTCCCTCTCTGTGCTTTCTTGGCTTCTCCTTGTGTTTTGCTCTGCCCTGTGCGGGTTTCTGCCTTTGTCTTGTGCTCTTGCCTCTCTCGCGCTTGTGTTTCGGGTTCCTTTGTGCCCTTGCTTGGCCTTTTCCCTGGTTCCGTCCTTTTGGTTTGTCTTGGGTGCGCTTTGGCCTGTTTTGGCCTTGCCTTTGTGTTTGGCGCCGCCCCTCCCCGCCGGGCTTTGTTGTGGCCCCGGCTGTTCCCCGCGGCGGCCCGGCGGGCGGGGCCCCCCCGCCGGCCTCCCCGCGGTCCCCCGCCGTGGCCTGTGTTCCCCGCGGGCGGCCCCCGGGTGGGGCCCTCCCCGTGGGTCCCCCGCGGGTCCCCGTGGTGTTTGTTCGGGCTTTGTTCCCCGTGCTCCGTTTGCCTCGGTCTTTGGTCTTTTGCCTTCCCGTTGTTCTTTTGTGGCCCTCTTTGCGCGTCTTCTTGCTGTTTCGTCTGTCTCGCCTCTCTGGTCGGTCTCCCTGTCGGCCTTTGGTGTCTTGCCTCGTGCTCCGTGTTCCCCCTTGTGTTTCGTTGGCCCCCGCGGTGTCTTGTGTGTTCCTGCGGCCCTCTCTTGCGTTTCTCCGTTGTTCCGCCTGCTCGTTTCTTGTCTTCCTGCTCGCGTGTGTGTTGTTTGTCCCTTCCGTTTGGTTGCTGCTCCCGTTGTGTTCTCCTCGTTGTTGTCGTTGGGGTTGTGCCCCGTTCCTTGCTTGCGTCTGTTTCCTCCCTTCGTTGTCTCCGTTGCTTGCCTCGTGTGCGTGGTGGTGCGTGTGTGGCTTTCCCTGGCTTGCCCGCTTCGTGGTCTGGGCCCCTCGTCCCCCCGGTCTTGCCGCGGTCCTCGTGGTGGCCGTGCCGTGCTTCTGGCGTTGTGGCCTTCGCGTCCGGTTCCCGTGCTTGGGGGCTCCCTGTGTTCTCCGGGCCTGTGTTGCCGTGTCCGGTCCCTTGTGTCCTCTGCCTTGGTGGTCTTGTTGGTGGTTTGTTGGTGGGGGCCGCCGGTCCCGGGGCCTCCGGTTGGCCTCCGCCGTCCCGGGGTCCTGGCGGTCCTGGTTGGCCGCCGGTCCCCGGTTGGGGGTCGCCCTCCGGTTGGCCCCGGGCCTCCGGCCGGCCTCTCCCCTCGTGCTGGGTGCTGTCCCGCGGGCTTGTGTCGCCGTTGTTGTGCGTTCTCTTTCTTGTGCCGTGTGTCGTCCCCGGGCCTGTGTTGGCCCTGGTGCGTCTTCTTCCTTTGTGTTGTGGTTCCCCTTTGTGGTTTGGGCTGTGTTCCCGTGTTCTCTTGCGCGTGCTGCGTCTTGTGTTGCCTGTTGCTCTTGGTTTTGCCTTCTCTCT